>NW_022984789.1:414764-509724 GCF_010094145.1 Didymella exigua CBS 183.55
CATCACCATCACCATCACCATCACCATCACCATCACCATCACCATCACCATCACCATCACCATCACCATCACCATCACCATCACCATCACCATCATCACCATCACCATCATCATCATCATCATCGTCGCCATCGTCATCATCATATCAGAACATGTCAGTGACAGCAGACAGCGTGCAAACCATTTACATGTACAAGAATATTACAGTGGGTCGTCCGTCGAGTGCCAGATGCTATGTGGGAGAGAGTTCACTCCAGGTCGCCGGCGGACCCGGACTCGGAGGGTGTCTTGCTGCCGCCGACGGGGATGGATGTGTCGACTGCGATCATCTCGGCGAGGATGTCGAGGACGGGCTGGCGGTCGGTTAGTGTCACTGCGGCTCGCGCTGGAGAGGCGTGCTTACCTTGGGCACCGTCTTGTCGTAGATGTTGATCAGCTCCCGCGGGTTGGGGTAGACCTTTAGCGCGCGGTAGAAGCACAGCGCGGCCTCGATGTTGTCTGCGCCTGGGGGAGGTGTCAGCTGTCATTCGGTCGAGTAGCGTGTGTGGGGGGCAGCGCACCCTTCTGCACCATGCCCTCGCCCTGGGCCACCTCCTGCATGAAGTAGGCCTCGATCTCCTCCGGGTCCTTGGGGAAGCCCTCCTCGTTCGCCTGTGCGACGGCGTCGCGGATCAGCTTCTTCTGCTCGGCGCCGTGGTGGGCGGCCTCCTCCTTTGCGGCGCGCTGGGTGCGCTTGCTCTCCTTCTTCAGGGCCTTGCGGAAGTCGGGGTCGTTCCGGCGCTTGCTGTCAAAGTAGACGGCGTATGCGAGCAGGCCGGTGACGACGGTGCCGACGCTGACGGCGACGACGGTCGATGTTTTTATCGACGACTGCTGCGACATGGCGGGTGTGTGCGGTAGAAGGGCCGGGGGAGGCGTGGCGGCGGGAGAGAATAGGTGGTGGCGGCGCGAGAGGACGGGGAGTGGCGGCGCGAGCGAGCGGGTGGTGGCGGCTCGAGAGCGAATGGGTGGTGGGAGCGGCGATGGCGGCGTGGGCGTGGAGGATGATTTTGTTGTCCGATGCGAAGAACGTCGGGGAGGTCCAATCTATACATGGTCCGAGCTTGGAGCTGCTCAGATGCCGATGTCATGCAGCTGTCCACACCTGTCGCGTCAACGGACAGGGACAGATGGACACTGACTAGCCACACCGCACCGCAGGCTCTCTCTCTGTCTCTCTCTCTGTCTCTCTCTGTCTCTCTCTGTCACACACACACACACACACACATATATATATATATATATATATACACCCACACACACACCCACCACAACCACACCCGCCGGCATGTCGGAGAAGCAAAAGGGCATCTCGCTGCGCAAGAAGCGCGGCGACAAGAGCAAGAAGAATGCTCCGACCATCAGCGCGCCGCGCCAGATCAGTGCGCCCATGCCCGCGGGCGCGGCAACCCTCCCGAGCTCAGGACGGCCCTCGCAGGACTCGGGCCGGTCGCGCACCAGAGGGCAGCGCGACGAGGGCAACGCGCAGTCGCAGTCGCAGCCGCAGCAGCGCCAGCGGGCGGACAAGACGGCCGACCTGGTCAAGCGACGGTACTCGCAGAAGATCCTGCAGCTGCCCAGCGACTTCCCCGGCAGCGGCGCGCCCATGCCGGACCTACCGCAGATGCCCAGCCAGTATAGAGACGGCAGAGACGGCAGAAGCGGCAGAAGCGGCAGAAGCGGCAGAGGCGGCGGCGGCGGCGACGACGGCAGCCAGACGCGCGACGGGCCGCCCGACCGCAGCGCCGACGGCCGCGCGCTCACGGTCGACATGCGGGCCCTGCGCGACCCCGGCCTGCAGCCCGAGCAGTACGTCGCGGCGATGCTGGCCGACGCGACCGAGGACGACGTGCGCCGCTACCAGGACGAGCTGCGCCGGGCCAGGCACCGCACCTCGATCGACCTGCAGAGCAACGTCTACCAGAATCGCACCCAGTTCATCAAGATCAGCAACGAGGCCGAGAAGCTCAAGGCCGAGATGCGCACCCTGCGCCAGCTCATGGCGGACCTGACGACCACGCTCGAGCAGACGGCCTCGGCCTCGGCCTCGGCCTCGGTCACGGCCAACGGAGACGCCGCCGCGGCCGCCCGCAGAGCCAATCGCAGCTCCATCGGCGACCTGAACCAGATCCGCGCGGGCCAGCTGCAGCAGCTCTACCGCGACGTCGAGGGCTCGCAGAAGTACCTGCCGCCCATCCCCGGCCGCTACATTGTGTGGAAGTCGCGCCGCTGGTTCGAGCTGGACTCGGCCACCCTCAAGGCCCGCCGCCGCGTCCGCCTGCTGCTGCTCAACGACCACCTGCTGCTCGCGGCGGAGAAAAAGGCCCGCAACGACGTGGCGGCGCAGCGCGACCGCAACCGCTCCGCGGTCGAGTACCTCGCGCAGCGCTGCTTCGCCCTGCAGGACGTGTCCGTCTCGCGCGCGCCCGAAGAGCGCGTCATCATCCGCGCCGGGCCCGAGTCCATCACCCTCGACACCAAGCAGGAAGACACGGCCGACAAGATCACCTTCCTGTCCACCTTCCGCAAGACCAAGGACGACCTGCGCAAGTCGCACGAGGCCGACGTCGAGGACAAGGACCGCGCCCAGGACAGCTACAACCACATGCTCTCCCGCGACCCGGCCCTGCGCAGCCAGACCGACCTGCTGGAGAGCTTGGGCGAGGGTGCGGCCCACAGCACCGTCAGCACCTTTGTCGACACGGACGGCCAGACGCGCAACGTGCGCTGGGTCGAGTCGCAGCTCGACGACCTGGATATTGAGATTGCCCTGCAGCGCTTCGAAGCCGCCGTCGCCAAGGTCGAGCGCCTCAAGACGCTGTCCCAGAACATGCGCGGCAACGAAATGGCAAAGACCATTGTCACCTTCAAGGTCAACGAGCGCGCCGCCCGCCTCGCAACCGTCCTCGTCCGCCAGCTCGGCGAGCCCAACTCGTGGAACGGCCCCATTGGCCAGCACGTCACGTGGGTCAACAGACTGGGCTTCGAGGACCGCGCCCGCGAAGCCTACCTCGACGCGCGCACCGGCCTCATTCGGGCACGCTCACGGTACGTGTATTTCCATCTGCCATTTATTCTTCGTCCAAGGACGTTGGGTGTACGTGTTGTGGCTCAAGGGAGCTGCGAGTACGCCCGTTGTACGATGTCATTCCGTCTGGAATTCGTTTTTCCGTCTAGAATTCGTTCTTCCGTCTGGAATTCGTTCTTCCGTCTGGAATTCATTCTTCCGTCTGGAACTCGTTCTTCTCAACAACCTCAGGGCTAACGTGCACAGACAATGCACCTTTGAAGGCTCCCATCCAACCTACATCTTCCAAATCTCCTACATCTACTTCCTGCTCATCAAAAACACCGTCTCCACCTTCCAGACCTGCTTCCCCCAGCCGCTCATGTCGGCCTGCGTGAAATGGGCCAAGGAGCACGTCGACCACTTCAACGTCATCCTGGCGCGGCAGCTGAGCAGCGTCGACAAGGGCGGCGACATCTGGACCCAGTGTCTGGACCTCGCGCAGGAGCATGCGGGCATGCTGCGCGACGTGGGCCTGGATTTCGCAGAGCTGGTGGGTGCGGCCGTGGGCGCGCCCGAGGGGGTGGAGCTGCGATCGAGCGAGCCCGTGGGATTGGGTGTGAGTTCGTAGGCAGCGCGGGATGCCGTGTTATGGCTATAGCATGAACTCGAATACCTTGCTGACCCTCGCCCTCCCGCCCTTGCCAAGCGGGATGACGTGTCGTGGCATGATGCCCTGTGTTGCGGCTATAGCTCGAACTCGAATACTCTGCTGTCCCCCGCCCTCCCGCCCTCACTAAGCGGGATCCCGGCGTACGTTCCGCCAGCACTGCCCTGTCGCGCCATCTTATTCTCCCGCGCCAAAACCCAGCGCAGTATCCCCGCCAGCACAGCGACCAGCAGCATGAAGCCAGCGCACATCGCCATGCCCTTGACGTACCACGGCCCCTCGCTGGCGGGGAAGATGCTCGTTCCCACGAGCGGTCCAAACTGGCCGATGACGTTCAACACAGCCATGCCCGCGCCCTTCTTACTGTCGCTGTCCTGGTTGTTGATCGTCCACGTGATGATTACAGTGATGCTGCTGAAGAATCCGGATATCGCCGGGTAGAGCGCGAGATACCGGATCAGCGTGTGTGAAGACTTGCCGTGTCCAAGCATGGCAATGGTACCGTATGCCAGAGCGGCCAGGAGGGAGTGTGCGATGACGAAGACCGAGCGTGCCTGCAAGCGGTCGGACAAGTAAGCGGTGGCTATGACTACGAAGAACGCGACGAGGTACGGCGGCGCCGTGAGGCCCTGTGCGGTGATGCTCTCGAAGCCCATGTCTCGGATGATTGTTGGGAGAAAGACGGGTATGCTGCCGAACGCGACGTTGCAGCTGAAGAACATGAATGCTGTGAGGTAGCTCTTCGGGTCCTTTAGTGTCTGGACGACTTCGCCAAAGTTGATACCGCCTGACTTCCTGCCCTGGTATTCCTCTTCCTCGTCCCTCTCTTTTTCTTGCCGCAGACGCAGAACGGCAACCTTCCTCTGCCGTGGCGTCAGCCACCGGATTGTGCCCGGCCCGTCAGGAATGAAGGACCACGCCCATACGGCCACCAACATGCTTGGAAACCCTTCAATCAGGAACAAGAGGCGCCAAGGGCTGAACGGGCTGTGACTGGCAAGCTTCGTGATGGCCCATGCTAGCACTCCGGCAAAGGCTGACGATAGAGGACTAGCCGAGATGAACAGCCCAGTCCTAAAGGCCAATTCACGGCGTCTGAAGAAGAAGGACAGGTAGAAGGGCACGCCTGGACTGAATGCGGCTTCTCCAATGCCGAGCAGGGCCCGAAGGATCAGGAGGATGCCGAAGGACGGTGCGACTGACTGGAGACATGCGATGATGCCCCAAGAGAAGATGCATATCGAGATATAGATGTGCGGCGGGACGACGCGGTACCTAAACAGTCAGCAATGCCTCGCAAGGAATTCCGAGCGCACTAACATCAATGTCATCCACTCGAAACCAATGTACGTGATGTAAAAGGCCCATATCAGCCACTCAAACTGATTGGAGCTGAGCTTGAGATCGTCTTCCATACCTGCGATTCTGGCATTGCCGATATCTACCAAAATAGTCAGTCTACCTACGCCTTGCACTTGCATCGTGCCCTTTTTGCTATAAACGTACAAACGAAGACGACTCACTCGTACGATCCAGAAAACTCAGGCAGTACAATAGCGCCATGAAGCCAACGAGCCTTCTGTCCAATTTTCGCAGCACCATCTTGTCTTCATCTGGCGTGTACAGTTCGTAGCTCTGTACCGAGTCGAACGACAGGCGGCGCGCGGTGTGATCGTCCTCGTCCTCGTCGCGTGGGGACGGAGGTACAGAATGGCTGATGGGCTGCAGCTCGTATGCGTTCGGCTCATTCAGCTTCGGCAGGTCTTCGCTAAATCGTGAAGAGCGCGACGGCGCGGGACGCGACGAGGACGTTGAACCCGTGGTACTGCCAGGGGCTCGGTCGTGCATTTGGCGAGTCGACGAGGGGGCCATTGTGGCTTTCACAGGGTCTACAGGTTATCATGCAGGAATTAATGACAGTGTGGTTATTTGAGCGATTTCATGGCTTGAGGACAACGCAAGAGCTTCACCTTTATGTGCGACCCATGTCGGTTGTGGAGTTCAGCTCCCTGCCGTCTTTCCGAATATGGCATGACGTTTCTGTTCACATCCGTGCGCGCCGCTACCCCAGTATTCAACGTCAAGGCGCGTTTAGGACAAGGGAATGATTAATTCGAGGATTTATCTCGTGCATTCGATGCCAGTCAATTTTCGGCGTAGCTTCTATCCTCACAGCTTCGAGACCCTCTCCTTTGCTGCTTCCCAGTCCTCTTCCTCGGCAGTATCAATACCCTGATCTGCCAGCTTCTGAATAGCGGTCTTAGGGTCCTCATCGCCGTCGATAACATCAAGCCAGCCCTTGAAGTCCGTCTCCAACGCCGCTACAATAGCATGTGCTGTAGTATCACGGCTGGTCTTGGCTCCTGCTCCAATCCTGCCTACTGTCACACCTCCAGCCTTCTCATCCGTCAAGCCACCCGGCCTCAAGCTAATGCCAGCGAATCGCTCTTTCTCAGGGACACCGTCTTTGGCCTCCTTCTCCAGGCGCTCGCGGGACAGTATGGTCAAGACCTCGTCCGCTGCGACCTTGGCCTTGTAGTATGTTGGCAAGATCTCCTCGTTCGTCTTCTTCGCCGTTTTTGCGTCCTCCTCACTCCACCAGCTTGGAGTTCCTCTTCTGCTGGAGAGGTATGAAACGGTAAGGAACTTCTTCACACTGGGTGTGTGGATGCTAGCCTTGGTGAACGCAATGGCAGCATCATGGTCGACAGCAATCGTGTTCGAAGCACCACCCTTGCCGCCGGCGCCAGCGCTCCAGACTACCCAGTCGGGCTTGACGCGGTCGATGATTGACTTTGCGTCTGCTTCGGTCTTGACATCTGCAACGCTGCTGATGAGCACGTCAAGCTTGCCTGGCTGGTTCTTGCCGAGAGCTTCGACTGTGGGCTTTTGGTCTGCTGTTCGAATGATGGATGTGACATTCCAGGATCGCGAAAGCAGGAGTGGCGTGAGCAGTTGTGAGACCTTGCCATGGCCGCCGATGAGGAGAACGTGGTGAGACATGATGTTGGATGCGAAGTGTCCGGGTATTTCAAGTTGACGTGGAATTCGATTTTTGAAACTTCGATCGAATGACTGAATGCTTTCTCAGTATAAATACCATTCGATTACATCGATGTTGAGCTGCTATTAGTACCTTCATGAGCGATCCGGAGCGATGACGTTGACCGTCAAACTGCCGGCTCGGCCCGACCGTACGGCTTCCATGATTCGTCAATGCTCAGCGGTATGATGGAGCTGCTTATAAACGCACCTATTGCGTGAGAATCATCGGATCTTTACTCATTTCACCATACCTGCTACGCCGAGAATATTCCACGTCTGGATCTTCGTTACTACTATCGAACGGACCTCTCAGGTGCGAGACTGCTTGGCATACGACTTCAGATTGGCAAGGCAGCTGCTGTGCATTGACGGGTTCTTACGCGTCACTAGGCAGCAGTGTACGTAAAGGCGTCGCCGTAGGATCATGCAAGCGTTGAAGACATTCCACAACCTCTATTCCACGATGGCAAACGAACGCCAGAGCACGCACTGGACATTTGCCGAGGGCCTCCTCGGTCTCCCAAAAGAGCTGCGTGAATTGGTCTACGCGGAGGTATTCAAGGACTTGGAGCCTGTGCCTTTGGAAAATGCAGACACCAGTTCAGCAGTACAAGCGTTACTTGCACTTGATGGGCATCCGCCGAACCGGACTTTCGAGGAGGAGGTCCTCAAAGCATGTTGTATCTACAGCTCATTCATTGTCCGGTTCCTGGACCACCAAGACTATTCGTGTAACGTCATGCGTGGAGATGTCAGATGCTCGTGCACTGTCTTGTGGCTTCCACAGCCACAGCACTGCCGACACATTCGCAACTTGATCATCCATACGCAAGAAGCAGGCCTAGACCTAGGGAGAAGTCAAGTCGATACCCTGGAGGACACCGAAGCTATGCACTCGGGAAGTCATTTCAGACGGTGCTGGGAGCAAGTCCTGGAGTTTCCTCGCCTCGAACAGTTAACAATTAAGTTGGAGAAATCCAACAACGACCAGTTATCTTGGGTCAGTTTCACTCCAACTCTGTCTGTATTGCGCGAGAGGTCACCCAAACTCCGAGTCTCACTCAGTGTGTCCTTTGATGGTCTACTCGAATCGTACTGGTCTGATCCAATATGGGAGAACGCCACCGAGCCTGGCAACGTCATTGAGTACCCGTACGATCCAATGGGTTTCGCCGACGTAACAGAGCTTATAGAGGCGCCTACTGGGGAGGACTTCGCGTATGTTGAGGAGCACTGTCCTCGGGAATTCAGAACACGCGGTCAAGATATACTGAGGGGCTTACTCGACGAGACTGCCTCGCAACGGAGAGCGCTAGCCATGCATTATGTTGTCAAAGAACCAGCCTTGCTGAGGGTGCGCATTAAGGAACACTACGAGGTCTATAAGAGCATGCAATTGGAAGAGATAAATCAGACGATAGTCGTATCGCAATCTTGATGCCTCCCTTCTCTATTACGATGGACGCCATTATGTCGCTCTTACTTTCACTCCTCGACTTGGCTTTCCTTCCAGTTGTAGTCGTTTGCATGTTTTCCAGAACCAGCATGCAGGCATCCCGCGCCTGTCACTCAGACTTTCTGCCTCGAATTGCAAGGAACCCCATCTCCAGATCATCGACCAAGCCAACGGAGCTCGCAACGTTAGCACACGAGCTTCGCCTGTCGGCAGCTGCCAGCTTAGATCATGGCGTCAAAGCGGCTGAGCGCCCACGAGGTAAGTGCAATCGCTATTGATCCTGCCGTTGCAAAGACCCAGGCGGATCCGCTCTCAAGAACAGATAACTCGACCAGATCTATCAAAGCAACAAGTGCGTCAAACTCGCAAGTGCTACGCTTTCAATCAGGCCCAAGGGAGCCGCCGAACCACAATCTCCACGTCACGATGTATGCTTGAACTTACCTATTGAGTAACAGCTCCACGCGTCCTACGATCATCTGGCAGCGTATAAGCTCGTGAAACCTCAGCAAATGAAAGAGAACTTTTCTCAACACGTGAAGAAAGTCACCCTTGCTGAAGAATTTATGTAGCCGATGAGAGAAATGGAGGAGCTCAGAAGCAAGCTCAAAGCGTTATTGGATAAATATAAAGCAGATTTGGTTGAACTCGAGGAGATGCTCGCAGACCTGAGTCAACAGAGCCTCATGACCTCTACGAACTCGCTGGTCCCGGTGGTAGAAGAAATGGAGAAAGCCGTGGAGCTGAGGTATTTGACTCTACAGTGCCAGTCTTATTATTGATACTTCGAATCATCACTATTTGCCATCATCAGTCAACCTGGTGGAGATGAAGGGTTGCGGCTGACATGTCAGGTAGAAACACTGCATACGCATGATGAACAGAGAGACCTCGAGAAGCGATGGCACGATCTATTGTTTACTCCGCATATCCACTGGCGTGTTCGATTTCAAGAGTCTAAAAGGACAGTTTCTTAAGACTACAAGAAAGATACAAATACCTGCCAGTTACGGCCAGTTGGGCATGCAAACCTCTCGCGCAAGGGCAGCGGCCTGCAAGTGCGTCGGCCCTTGTAGATGTGCGGCACAGCACACGGCACGACTGCGGTTGGAAGCATGACATTTCAAAGCGAACTGGACTGATTCCGATACATTCGACCTGCGTTCCCACCGAATCACCGACACGACGAGCGATTGTAAAGGAACATGGGTTTCGAAGCTCTCGGATCACACGTGGCGTTGCGGAAAGCTGAAGTTCGGGCTAGGTACACGGACCATCGGGGAGCGGCTCATCCACCACGAACCGCTGAAGAAGTAACAATTGTGTAAACTCCAAGATACAATTGTGTAAACTCGAAGATACGGAACGACAGACGAGTACCTATACGACTTGACGATGATTCAGAGGGATATTAGCCGACAACAAACACAACGGCAGCCGGCAAGCCACATGGTCTTCACCAATCACTCATTCCCATTCGACCCTTATCATGCGGGATGAGCACTAGACCGGATACAGACGGGCCCTTATCACGACCAAGGCTCTCTCTCACCACTCTCGAGAAGATCTGTTTCTGGCCAACGTCCGCTTGTAGGTCGGTCGACATGGCCTGATTCACACTTCTGACTGACGCGATTGGCTCCTCTGAATGCTCCTCCACTCCCCAGTCAGTTTGACGAGATTTAGATACGATCCTTCGGCGACGCGGGCTCGGCTTCGACATCCAACATGGGAGAGAAGGGCCTCTGCTTATCAGTGCCAAGGTCGTCGTTCTGCAAAGAGTTGGGGGCGCAGCTTGGTTGTAAGAGATGGGAGCACTAGCCGGGAATCGTGCCTCCCATGATATTGGTACGGGAAATTGACGGAAGAGGATGCGGTCCTGAGACGTTTATATGAGTCGAAAGGACCCCCTGTAAGCCATTTTCCTTCTCTATACATTCTGCGTGTCCCGGGGATACAGCACAGTCGACAAAATGGAAGCTCCAGTGGCCGTAAGTATACCCCAAATCTTTACATAGTGACCCAAGACAGCGAGCGGCGCTTCTTATAGTAAAGAGCTGATGAGCCAAACAGCGAGCGCCGTTTTATAGTAAAGAGCTTCACTGACAACCGTGTAGCCCGAGTACGACGAGACGAAGCCCAATGGCGGCAACCCCAGCCTCGAGAATGTCAACGCTCAGTATCAGGGACTCGAGTTCCACTATTTGTACTTGATCGTTATGACCTTCCTGGTCTGGCTCATCATCCCTGGCATCGCATTCTTGTATGCAGGTCTCGCACGTCGCAAGTCTGCGTTGTCTCTTCTGTTCCAGTCTCTGGCGGTGATGGGAGTGTAAGTGGGGGCCTATGATTAGTTGGGAACGAACTGACCGGGACAAGCGTCTGCTTCCAGTGGCTCTTCTGGGGCTACTCTCTGGCCTACTCGCGATCCGCTAGTCCTTTCATCGGCAACATGGAATACTTCGGTCTGAGGAACGTCATGTCCGCTCCATCGCCTGGCTCCTCCTTGCTTCCGGAGATTGTCTTCTGCTTCTATCAGATGCTGTTCTGCGCCTGCACCGTACAGCTCGTCATCGGCGGATCTTTCGAGCGCGGTCGCATCCTGCCATCCATGATCTTTGCTTTCTGCTGGGCGACTGTCGTGTATTGTCCGATTGCATGCTGGACCTGGAACGCAAACGGCTGGCTCTTCAACCTTCCCAGTCTCGACTTCGCTGTAAGTTCTACTGCCCGTTCGATATGTTTGAGGCGAACCGTTGTTGACACTCTCACAGGGTGGAGGTCCAGTCCACATCGCATCAGGCTGGTCTGCTCTTGCGTACGCCTTCGTCCTCGGAAAGCGCCTTCCCAAGGGCGATAAGATCCACAGCCGCGCCCACAACCCCACCCTCGTCTTTATTGGTACTGTCTTTATCTGGTTCGGCTGGTACGGTTTCAACGGTGGTTCTGCGCTCAACGGCACTATCCGTTCGATGCTTGCTGCCTTCAACACCAACACTGCTGCCTGCTTTGGCGTCCTCGGCTGGGTCGTCGTTGACTACATCCGCACCAGGGGCCGCTTCTCCGTTGTCGGAGCCTGCTCAGGCGCTATTGCCGGACTCGTCGGCATCACTCCTGCTGCGGGATACGTCTCGCCGTGGATTGCTGCGCTGATCGGATTCCTCACTGGTGTCGTGTGCTCTCTGTGCCACAACATCGATAGATGGATCAAGATCGACGAGGGCATGGATGTGTTCAAGCTACACGGCATCGGCGGCATGGTCGGGTCCTTCCTGACTGGTATCTTCGCGCAGTCGTGGGTGTACGACCTCGACGGCATGGGCCCTTACGATGCTCTCGGTGCCATTGACGGTAACGGCATCCAGGTCGGGTACCAGCTGGCCGAGATCTGCGCGGTTGCTTCGTACTCGTTCACGGTTTCTTGCATCCTGCTGTATGCGCTCAAGTTCATCCCGTTCCTGCACCTTCGTGTCAGCGAGGAGGCGGAGATGATGGGTCTTGACTTGGACCAGTTCTTCGAGGAGGAGATTGGCGACTGGAGCATGATGCACCAGAACGAGTACAACTCGAGCAATGCGACCAGCCACGTCAACCAAGCGCCTACAAAGTCCAGGGATGGCATCTAGTTGGAGGCAGGAGACGTTCCCGGCGGTGTCTTGGCATTTTTTGGGCCGATTCTGGTATACGATGGAGCGGACCGCAGGTCATTCGTTTGCTCCGTAACTGTACCTTGCAACTGTCCGCCTCTACAGGGCGACGCTCAGTCCGCAGTTCAAATTGATCTATATTCTATGTAACTATAATTCACCATGTTCAATTCTAACGTGCAGCCGCTGGCCTATATGGCTCACCGACAGCATGATGGCGGACTTGTTTGACGTCGTGACAGGTTCGCGCCGAGACATGTTCGCGCCAAGACATGTTCGCGCCGAGACGTGGTGGTGTCAGCAACAGACTCGGCCCGCCGCACGTCACTAGCGCAGTGCAGATGCACCCACGTGGGCAGGTCGAGCATGTGTTGATGGTCGGCGGCGCAACAGCTAGCGGGCAGCCAGCATCGCTGTTCTCCAGCTGGTTCGCTGGCAGCGGGCGCAGTTGATGAAGGAAGGCATGCATGAATGTGCGGTGGTGTTCTGAAACCAGCGGCCAATGGGAAGACGGCAGGGTGCACTATTTCCATCCCGACTCGCTGCGCATCCAGGCGGTGGCTGGGTCAGCCTCGTCTGGTGGGCTGTTTGGAACACTCTAACGGCGACAGGCGCTGCGTGTTGGGAGGCAATGCAATGCGTGCGCGAGGGGGGGGGGCCGGCGTGCAGCGGCCGTGTGCGATTCTCTGATATACTGCGTGGCTGCAGCGGCGAGTGTTGAGGAGTTCCTGCAGCGCCGCAAAGCAAAGATTCAATAGTCGTCGGCGAGCGTCTCGACTCAGCCTCGCACCATCCACTGCTAGCTGCGCCGCGGCCCGTGCGATCCTTGCAAGGAGATGAGATGCCGGGCCTTGGAAATCATAGACGCTCCCACGCGGTGTCTGTTGCCTCTGCGTCCGTTGTCATTGCCCCTCCGCCCGTCTCGCTGTGGGCGCGCCGCATCCATAACGAGCAGTACCCGGCCCTCGACACGCTGCGCCTGGCGAGCAGCCACGCCGGCGACCGCCACCCGCACCGCGTCGACCACCCGCACTACGACAACCACCACGGCCACCACGGCCACTACGGCCACGACGACCACCCGCACCACCGCGACCACGACGACGAGCAGCACGGCCATCTGCGTGCTGACAGCTCGGTGCTGGGACTCGAACGGCCCCGGATCATGAGTAGAGCCCATGTCGCTACGCCCACAACGCCCGCCTTCTCTCACCCGCCGCAGCCCTCGCCCGCGCCCTCGCCGTCGCCCACCTCGCTCTACTCGACCAGCGATCGCCTGCTCTCGCCGCCCGCCACGCCCTACGCTGTCTCCATCTCTGGCCCCATCAGCGTCCCCTTCTACCCGCGGCTCGAGGACTACGGCGGCTACCCGCTCGCCCGCCTGCCCCAGCGGCTGAGCGCCCGCATGCCGCTCGAGATCCTGCCGCGCGCGCCGTGGCTCAGTCGCATGCGCTCGTGTCTGCGCCTGCTAATCATTGTGCTGTCGGGCGCCGTCGTCGTGACGCTGATGCACACGCTGGAAATCTACAGGGGCAACCGCTACCTCGAGCTGCGCAAGGGCGAGATCCCCATGGTGTGGCCTGCCCACACCAACCTGGCGCCCACGGTCATCTTGCTTGGCGTCGCCACCGCCAACTTCCTGGCCTCGGTCGCCATCCTGAGCCTCAGCTTCAAGCGGTCGTTCCGCCGCCCCATCCGCTCGCGCGACCTGTACCGCATCGTCGCCGGCAGCTTTGGCGTCGTCTTGTGGGTTGCCGCCCTGGTCGTCTTCCATCTGCTCGACCGGGCCAGCAAGGCCAGCCTGGGGCGCTACTCGTGCCAGCACGCGTCTCGCATCACAAACGGCCGCTTCCAGTACCGCGCCGTGTGCGAGGAGCAGGTGCGTCTCCCACACGCCCCCACTCGATTGCCATTGTCTGTGCTGACTCCCTCCAGAACGTCGCATTCTACACCGCCATTGGCGCCGCCTCCGCCGAGCTGCTCACCCTCATCACTCTCGCCGCCTCCGCCATTCGATCGATGCGCGAAGAGCCCCCGCTGCCGACCATCCAGATCCACGAGAAGAAGAACTCGAACCACCTGAGCACCGCCTGGCGGCCGGCGCGCCCTAAGACGTGGATACAATAGCATCAATGCCACGTCCGATTTCCTGTACATACCGTCACCCCCTCGCATGATACCCCGCGTCTCTCGTCTCTTCCTTTTCTTTCGTCGTGTTCCGTTTTTCTTCCGTTTTTCGTCCCTTTTTCGTCTCTTTTTCGTCCCTTTTTCTTTCCGTTTCCTTTGTTTCACGACGATATTTGAGCAGCTTCGGCGCACCACACGGCATTGCATCTCCCGGCGTTATGGGATCGGCGTCCACCCCCCGCTAAAAAGCATCGCGCAAGACTTACACAAGCCTGCCATCTTGGCCATTTGGCCAAATCCTGCAGATATAACCTTTGTAATCAACCAAGATAGCTTCAATTCACGCCCTAGACTATTTCTACTCTTCTCCCGCCCGCTGCTCGAAGAAGCCCCTCAGCCCCTCGTCGGCCTCCACCAGTGCTGCTCTCTCCCTCTCCCACGCCGCCTTGACCTCGCTCTGGCTCAGCACCACATCCAGCAATTCTGCCGTGTCCTTCAGCTCTGCGCCGAATTCGCTCAGCTTGTCATCTCCAATTCTACCGCCCTCCTCCTCACATCGTCCCTTGAGCACGCACAGCCCCAGCGTAACAGCGCCGCGGTGCGCAGGAATCCTAGGCCAGCAGTTCTGCATCAGCGCCTGCATTACCCGCACGGCCGCGACCGCAAGCTCCCTGTGCGCCAGCACGAACGGGTCCTGCATGACGCCCGTCACCAACGGGATGAGGCCGGGCAGGTGCTTGGCCGTCTCGATGCCCAGGCGACCCGCGAGCCGCGCCGTCTCGTCGAACACGTGCGTCGCGAGCCGCGGATATGTCGAGGGAGTGGGGAAGTGCGAGAGAGGGACTAGGACGCCCTCGCGCATCGTCCTGTCGAGGAGTCTGACGCTGGCGGCGTGCGAGGCGCAGAGGGCCGCGAGAGAGCGCAGAGGCTCGTACACGGCTTTGAAAAGTGTGAGCGAGTCGGATTCAGGGGTGAGGGTGGGGATGTGTGTGAGCAGGGGAAACAAGGTGGAGGTGAAGAGGTCGTGGTAGCCCGTGCGGGCGAGAAAGGTCGCGGATTTATCTTTGTCGAGCTGCAGGGTTGAGAACAGGCTGGCGAGATGTTGGCATCCTTTGGCCTTTGATTCTTCCGCCGCGTCATCGAGCATCTTGAGAATGGGCGGGACGAGGAGGTGCCAGCTCTGCTCTATTGCTTTCCTATCGAGCGCCCTGATGGACCAGCCTAGCAGGCCCTGGACGAAGGCATTGTGGGGATCCTTCCACGGAGCAGGCTCCTTCGAAGCTTCGAGTGTATTCGTCGACTTAGTCTGTGGGAAGAAAGGTGGGATGGTAAGCTTGAGGAAGTGTGAGGCGAGGCGTTGGGGTAGCTCACTGTCACTCTCTCTGGCCTTCTTGACGGCCACGATGGCTTCTGTGGGGTCGGTCGCAGAAGGGTTGCGGAGTTGCCACGCCATGACTACGTCGAGAGCGTCCTTCATCCAAGGGCCTGGCTTGATGGAGAGGGCTTTTGCGAGGTCGGTGCCCTTGAGGAGGGGTTTGAAGGTGTCAGCGTCGAGAATCTCGAGCTTGGCGAGGTGAGAGAGGAACGAGGAGTAAGAGTGGAGCAGTTCTGTCGACTATTAGTAATGTCGCCGTTGTACAGCATGAAGTCATATACTCACGCTCTTGCGAGGTGTTGCCAAGCACAACCTCGTAGGTCAAGTTGAACAGGACCTGCGTTCTCCATGTCGAACCCCACCGGCGAATGGCCATGCCGAGTGTGTCTCGAGCAGTCGCATCACTTGTAGGGTTGATAGTGTCCGGTCGCTGGAGGCCTCTTGCACATTGTGCTACTAGACTGCGGATCTCCTCGCTGTTGCTCAGCGAAGCGGCAACGACATCGCAGACTTTATTGGGAGCTTTCCAGCCTTCACGAGCAACAAGATAGGCCGAGAAGTAAGGCCGTTGCAGAGGCTTCTGGTGCGGGACAGTAGGTGCGTCAGCCCACGGCATCATGGTTGCACAGATCCAGCCGAGATACTGCTCATCCGCACTGCGAAGAAGGTGATCCGCAATGACCGAGTATTTCGCGCTACCCTGGATGACCGAGTCGACGAATTCGAAAGCTGGCTGGAACAGACTTGTATCGGGGTCGGCTGGAAGTGCTCTTGTGGGATCCGTGAAGACGGTCCTGTAGAGGCCGAACCGGTTGATAAGCTCAAGCGCCATACGTGGTCGGGGGCCCTTGAGCATCTTCTCCAATTCAATGCCGACGCGTTCTCGACTGATCTTGATTTTGAGCACGTCTTGGATCTCCGGATCTGCCATGGCCTTCTCCGTCTCTGGCTCGATTGTGTAGTCCAGCCGGCTGGCAAAGCGGATCAAGCGCAGTACCCGGAGTGGATCGTCCTTGAATGTCTGAACGGGCTCTAGCGGAGTTCTGATGATCTTTGCAGCCATGTCGTCAAAGCCTTGTCCTGTGAAGTCCTCTACCTGACAGGTGTGCAAGTTGAAGAACATGGCGTTGACTGTAGCATCTCGACGTACGGCATCCTCTTCAGCAGTGCCGAACTCCATCTGCGGGTTGCGAGAGATCTCATTGTAGGTCTCTTTCCGGAGGTTGACGAGGTCCAAGTCGATGCCCATAATGTTGGTTGTTGCTGTCTCCAGGTTCTTGGACTTCTCGGGGTTGGCCTCGATCTTGTGAAGGCCGGGCGCCACTCTCTTCGCCTTGTCTTTGCTGCTCAGCTTGTCTGTCTTTTCGCTCTTCTCGAGCAAGCCGTGCTTCTCAGCATTCCCGGGAATCTCCAGGTACTCTTGCAGCTTGAGGCCAAAGTGTTCGCCGGTCATCTTGTTGATAGCTACATCGATATCGTGACTTCCCACTCGCAGGAGCTTGTCGCGCACCCAACCTCCCGTCCAGCGTAATACAATCTTCTCATCTGCAAGCTGCTTTGGCACCTCCACTGCTGTTGTTTTTGAAGCAGGCTGCTCGTCAATGTAGGAAGCTACATCCAACAACAGTTTCCGGAGCTTGGTCTCGACCTCGGTCAATTCGAGTTGGACTCCAGGTCTGGGTGACGTTTCTGGTGCCATTGTGCCGTAAGGGTGTATCAGTCTCGGTGAGCTTGGTGACGATCTTGCTATCTTTCGTCTTTTTGCGCTCCGCTCTTGCAGGTGGGGCGGCGATGCGGTAGTTGACATGCGCTGCAGGCCAGTGGTGACTGACGAGATCCGTTGAGTCACGGTGGTAAGTCGAGTGGTCGGTGAAGCAAAGTCACGTAAAGAAAATGTCCGTGGTGAACACAAACGGCAGGCTCGACTCAAAGACATGCATGTGGGTCCAACGCTATCTCTTGCAAATGCTTACTGCTCTCCGAGCATCGCTAGGCTTTTGAAATGCAATTAGGGAGCGACAGTAAAGGCAAAGCGCAGGAACCGGAGGGGTATTCTGGGGTGGTGGTGGGTTGGTGGAGATGCCGCAGTTTGTCCAGTCAGAAAGCTGAGTGGCCGCAACCACATCGTCACCTCACAGCACACGCCAGCGCCAACAAGCACCCTACAACGCCATCACGCCGCCTACGATCGCCCTAGACGTCTATACAGCGCCCGAATACATGCCGACAACCCCAGACCTCCCGCGCGCATTCAAAACCCCACGGGCGCCCCGCCCTAATCTCCCATGACGCCGCCGCAAGATGCCACGCCCAAGCCCCCGAATTTCCCGCAGAATGTAGAAGCCTCCGCCATACTCCCCAAGCACCGCGCGTCGCCTGCGTCTTCGCTGTCGGAGCTGCCCTATCGCCGGTCGAATCCGAGCCTCTCCAAACTGTTCGAATCGACTACCAGCATCTCGACCTCGCGCCCCAGCTCGGGCACAGCGACGCCGACTACCTCCACTGTTCCTGGCTCAGTCTTCTCGCCCGGGTCGCGGTCCAGTGGCTCGAGAACACCTACCGGTCTACCGCCAGGCGTGTCCGACGAGTACCGGACCCTTATACAGCGCGCATTTGTGCCACATATTGCCGTGTTGGCAGATGCAGAGACTGAGGCGCTGGTCAGGGGCAAGGGGATAGACGGAGGTTTCTTGGAGTTGCTGAGGCCCTTTGGCGAGCAGGTGCCTGGCAAGGTCACCATAAGAGATGGCATTGGCGTAAGCAAGAGCCATGAAGACTTTGGCGTGCGCTTCGTCGGTGTAGAGGATGCGTATCCAGACCTACGGGGCGGCCAGAGATCATCCACCGAGTCCACACGGCGGCCACGGCGGACAGGCGGAGACGTGCTGCAGATAGAGGAAGTGGTCGACCGACACCTGCAGTACTCTGAGTTCAACCACCAGGATCCGAATGCAGACTACATGAACAAGGGACAGCCAGCAGCGCTTGTTGAGGGTGCTGGGTCGCCCTTCTACACCCTATACCTACGGCGACTGCTATCAGGACTGCCAATCGTACCTCACGAAACATTTGCGCATCCCGTGGCTGGCATAATAGCCATCAGCTCGTCCAATCCACACCCGATTGAAGAGCTTCGGAGACTGTACAACAGGCAGCATGATGGAGACCTGCGCTTTCCACAATGGGTGGAGAATGATTTCCTGAGGTACTACGTCTTGGTGCATGATGAAGAGAACGGGGACATCGCCAAGTCGAATCAGACGTTCGACTCGATGAAGAGACACTTCGGTCTACATTGCCATCTGCTTCGCTTAAAGAGTCAAGAATGCATACCGTCAGACGACGACAGTGTGCGGTTGCCAACGTGCGAATGGATGTCTGCTGGTGAAGAGCTAGCAGAGATCCAAAAGCGAGGTATGTCTTTCATCCTCCTGGTTCTGAACTACACTGATCAGCCATGCAGAGACTACAGACGACATCACCGACCCAACACCATACTTCCATGACTCCGACATTAGCAGCTTGCGGACGTTCATGCGAGAACTCGTCACGCAGTCCATAATACCCAACATGGAGCGCAGCGTCGCGACCTGGAACGAGCAGATTCTTTCACGCCGCCGCGGTCTCTCAGGCCGCTTCATGTCGCTCTCGAAGCGCTGGACACCCTTCGGCAGCTCCCGCAGCAGCGCCTCCGCCTTACCCTCCTCAAATTCCAACTATGACAGCCTGCAAGGCTTCTACCGCCCGGACGCACCCGAAGCCATCATGCGCCGCCTGGCAGACTACTGCTTCGTGCTGCGGGACTGGAAGCTCGCACTCTCCACCTACGACATTCTCCGTACCGACTTCCAAAACGACAAAGCCTGGCGCCACTACGCCGGCGCAAGCGAAATGGCCGCGCTCTCCGCACTGATGGCGCCGACGCCGCTGAGCTCCAAAAACAGATCCGAAAATATAGATGCCTGGATCGAAGCCGCCTCCTACTCGTACACGGACCGCCAGCGCAGCGCAGCGCCCTACTACGCCCTGCGCACCCTCGCGCTCGCGACAGAACTCCTGCGCCTCCGCGGGGCCAGCGCTGCCGACGACGCCGCACGCTGGGGGACACGGGTCCTCGAGGCCGGGCTGGTGGGCAGCGTCGGACACGCGCTAGTCACCGAGCGCGTGTCTGCTTGCTACAGCATCCGCACCGGTATCGGGACGTACCGGCTCGGTAACCGGCGCAGGAAAGCAGCGCTGTGGGCGGTGCTGGCGGCAGAGGCGTGGTGGCGGTTGCAGCGCAGTCAGCAGGCGGAGAAGTGTCTTGATACTGCGCTACGGCTTTATCAGACGCGCTCCGAGACGCGAGACGGCGGCACGGTGAAGTTGCCGTTTGAGGAGATGCAAGGCTTTGTCGATGAGCTGAGGCAGCAGATTCTAGGACTGCGGCTCACTAATCAGGGATACGTTGAAGGGCGAGAGGGGGATGAGGGGGATGAGAAGGAAGCGGGTGAGGTGGAGGTGGTGGCGGAGGCGCTGGATAAGAGTCCGAGGGCGCATAGGAAGAGCCTGCTCAACCCTGTGCAGGGAGGTGATGTTGGGCCATTGAGTCCGGCGCTGGAGAGGGGCGAGAAGACTGATCCTCTTGCTGAGGGGTTCGAGTGATGAGCGGATGGGGTAACGATGTCAAGTCTTGAATTCTACTTACGCATGGCATGGCGTTGTGTTAGAGCATAGGTTACATAATGCAGTTGTCATGACGCTACGCTTGAGCGGACTGGTCACGAGGGGCGAGGATGAGCGGCATTCGACAGATGTACTGCATGGTACTGAAGCAAAGGAAATGAGGTATCAAACAGCACTGCCCAAACGCCATCATAACACATCTACGGCCTCCAGTCGGGAGTCCGCATGACCTCGCACACGGCTCCGCCCTCCTAGATGCTCTGCTCCATCTCTGTGATGTAGAGCTTGATGTGGCTCTCCATCTTGAGGTACTCATCGTGCGCTGCATGCACCTCGTTCTCGATGTTGTCCTTGAGCTCAGCCATCTTCTTCTCAGTCTGCTCGATGCGAACCCGCCTCCTCTCGATATCTCGCCCCTTCTCACCTCGCTCTTCATTGAGCTTTGCATGTGTCTCGCGGAGCTCCTCCATACGTATCCGCGCGCGCTCTGCTTCTTCGTTGCCCTTCGTCCTCAGCTTTTCCGTGCGCCCATTGACATTGCCCAACTGCTTCTGGAGAAGTCGCTCTTGCCTCTCAACGTCCCTAACGTTGTTGCTGCGGTCTGCGAGTGCGTCCCTGTGCCGTGATGCCTTCACCAGTTCTTCCTCTTCCTTTGCCAGATCGGCCTGTACGTCCGTCAGGAGTCGTGTGCAAGATGTGACATCGCCAATGACGATACCGAAGGAGTCGTTCGACGTCTGCAGAGCGCGAGCACGGCGGTCCAGGGAGTCGATTTGGCTCTTTTCTGCCGAGAGGCGGTCATTTAGGTCGCGCAGGGAGTCCTCTAGAGCAGTTGGACTCTGCTGGGTATACGGCTTAAGCTTGATGATCTCGCGCTGTACATTCTCCTTGTTTTCGACTTTCTGCTGCAGTAGCTCCTTCAGCCTGGTCTGCTCAGCTTTCGCTCGTTCGAGCTTCTCCATGACTGATTCTTGACCGCGCTTCAGTTCCAGAAGCCTCTCCTTGAGTTCATCGTTCTTCTTCTTCCTGTCTGCCATAAGCCTCTCCGTAGCGCTCCGGTTGCGCTGCAGGTCTGTGAGGTGCATCTCCTTCATCTCTTTGTCGTTATACAGCTGCTCGATGCGGAGCTTCGTGCGTTCAGCCTTGTTGAAGTGCTCATCGATGACCAGCGTCTGTGATTCCCTGAACCTTATAAAGTTGATCATGTACGAGAAGATCTTAACTAATCGATGATGGGTGGGCTTGTATAGGTCTGCGAATGTGAAGTCGTGGATACCGCACTATGCGAAGTTAGCTTTGGCCCGCCTTGCTGCACAAACTCAACGTACCTCGCGCAACAGCTTCTTCAGAATGACGAAGAATGCCATCAGGTCGCGAGTGTCGCTGGTGAACAGGCGCTCAGCGCCCTCGCCGCATAGATCTTCGGCCGCGGCGCGCATCGCTGGCGCAACCACTTCGCGAGTCGTGTTCATAAGCAGCTCTGCGAGCCATTCGAAGACCTTCTGGATGATCTGAGGATTGGGCTTCTGGAGGTCTGCGACGGTGAATGCGATGCCGATGTCTGTTATACATCCTGCAATTTCAGCATCAGGCTATAGTAGTCAGCGCTGCGCGTCAAAGATTGAGAAAAGCGCATACCAGTGTCATAAAAGCATCGTTCTCCTGCGGTGCGGGCGCGCGCTGGTTGTGAGCGCCGTGCGACGTAGTGCGCGGAGCCATGCTCATGCGCCCTCCGTAAGACATGATGGGCTTTGAATGCGACTATGATATTGTGGTTGGTACGGCGGTATGCTGCTGGGTTCGTTATTGCTATTGCGGCGGTATTGATGTTCCCGGCCAGTGTTGTTTGTCAACACAGCGTTGGCGAGGAAGGCACACCGGCGCTTGACTCGATCCGGCGACCACCTTTGGGCATCATCCACAGGGCTGAGATCGCAAGGCTCACCAGCATGTTTGCAAATGCCGACTCGAAATTCGTGCAAAAGTATCCCAGATACATCGACGCAGGTCCAGGGGTTTTCCACTTAAGCATCAACGCAGAACTGTGAAGTCTGCGAGTGAGATTCACGTATGTTAGCAGAAAGCTCATGGACTTTTCAAGCATCCAGTCAAATGTCTCTACTTTCGAACATGATCAGTGAGCAATTGGCATTGTGCAAGCTTTGCTTGATGGCTAAACATTCGAGCTCTGTGTAAAAGTGCATGAAGCAATGATGGGACCAGTTGATTCGCGTTTCTGTGTGAATGACATTGAAGACAGCCGAAAACCTGGTGGTACAGCCTGCGTTGAAGCAAAGGTAGTGCTGACAGATTCTAGATTGCATCATTGAGCTTGAGGGTCGTTGGACGGTATCCAGAGACATCAACACCTGTTGCATAACATTGGCAACGGGCACCTTGTCGTGACAACTGGCATGCAGAGGGCTCGTATACAAACAACAACCGTTGAGAGATACAAGAATCCTTCGGACTCGAAGCAGATGTGCCAAAGGCCACGTAGGGGAGCAATCGCTGGTCGAGTGCTGCGTTCCACAACAATCGATGAAGACCGTAACACCCAGTAGATACTCGTTCCAGCAACTCGGCAGCATACTCGAAGAACTGTGGCCTCGCTTCAATGCACGCATCTGCTCCCCCGTTGCTGCAGTGTGAGCACGCTGAGCTGTCGAGTATGTTGTACATTGTACAACACAGCAGGTCTCGGACGATTGGCTGCAGATCTGTTGCAACGAGTCGCTCTGTCTGAGCTCGAGCTCTGGCGAGCACCCTGCTTGTGGGCGTGCAGTTCCTAGTACAATATGCTTGGTATTATAGGTGCCATCGCCAGTTTGCGGCGACTTCTCCTTCGCAGTTTCGAGCGATGAAAAAGAGCATGCAGTTTTGTGTAACGTTGCGACGGTTATCGGTCAAGCTATGCAGGCGTCAAAGCAGTCATGCCGGCATGCAGGACCCAGAAGTCAAGGGCCCTGGTAAGGGTCCACAAAAGGAGCCGTCTCACGTCGGTACCAATACTTATCGTAGGTTAGGGAGCAGCGTGCATCAATCCCGGCAGATCCTGGAACATCGGCAGGCCGAAGCCAGCAAAATATTGTTGCATTGCAATGCACAGTAGTAGTCCACAATTGTTGTTCAGTAACTGGGGCTGCAACGTTGGCAAGACGATCTAAACAAGAAATCAAGCCTTGAAGACCCTCAAATATCCGGGGGACAGCTGCTACATATGCAGCCTAAGGTGAGACATGGTCGGACACGACATCGAGTAGTTGAAACAACTGCATACCATGCTCCTCTGTTACACAGCTTCAAGAGGCTGACTTGACACGAGAACCGAGAACCACGCAGACCTCCAACATGGAGCCGTCCGAAGCGATGTGCTGAGATCCGGCAGCTTGCACCCATGGAAGCTCAAGGCCCTGGTACCTGAGTGGATGAGATGTCGAACGTTGTTTGTCGACGGTTGCACCTCGATGTGGAGGTCTGCCGCAAGATCTGAACTCAATCGCGCTGACTAGAGACGTCCTCGTAATGATGATATACTCCCACGGGCGTGGCTAGCATTAATACCGTTGTTGCCGGACGCTGCAAAATCGACGTGGCTCTCCACGTTCCGCGGACGCTGCTAGAATCGATACATTCTGCAGGGATCGAATGCGCCGTTCCGTGATCCTCGGCATGAGCTGTCGCTAGCGAGAGGTCTAGAGTCTTCGCAGGCGATGCTCGTAGCCAGAGATGCCGGCGCGAGCGGAAGCAGGTGACTCGAGGATTTGACTTGCTGCGAGTTGTGGTCAAGAGATTGTATGTCTCTCGAAGAAATTCGCTGTCCGTGAAAATCTCTCTGCTGATGGTGGTGATTGGCACAGATATTGAATGAGCTGTGGCGGCCATGGGATCCCATGATAGACACCGGAGGCGTCTGAGCTAAGCGTAGCCACAGTGGACCTAGCACCTCGCGCTTTCCTTCTGCTCGTGAACGAGGCAGGCTCGACCGGAGGGATCGTCAGTGATCAACTGGCAGCTGTTTGGCGTTCAGTTGGCGGCCAATTGAGGGTTGTGCCAGTCACACCTCGTCGCCACGAGTTTCTGAGTGCGGCACGTCTTCTGCACGGCATTATTACGCCTGAGCAGCGAGGCACCGCGGGCAGCCGACGGTCACTCGCGAGCTGGCCGCTAAAGGAGTGGCACCGGCGGACGCAGCGTGCGCCAGGCAATTCCCCGAACCACCAAGAACGCTGAAGGGGTATTTTTGGCGCGCCCTCGTGGTGGGGCTTCAGGGCTATGCTTCGTCACAGCCGTCCGAGCCTTTACAAGGTTCAGCAGTGCCGCTACGTGACTGTCAGTTGCCCTTACATCACACATGCAGTCTGGCAGCTCCAAGCTTCAGGGCGTCCAGCACCGCTGCCTCTCCCTTCCTCTGCCGCCTCTCGAATCACTTCCCAGGTTCTCCTACACACCGGCCTGCAATTCGACGTCCGTTTGGCAGCCTGCGCTCGCCTCAGCTCCCGCTCCGCCAAGCACTCTGCCAGTCAGACATGATGCAATCTAGCCGACGCTGCAGCGACACCAACACCAGATAGGCCCGCAGGTATCAGAGCACCACGCCCGACCCCGTCGCGCTGCGCGCGGTCACGTTATCGCTGGCGACAAGCTGAGCAACACCACCACCGCTGCCCAAGTCCTGCCCGGCCGGCCAGCGTGCATCCATGCCGTGGCCGTTTGGGCGCAGAAGCGGACGAGCCGCTAAATTAAAAGAGGGTCGCTCCGCGGTTGCAGCCAGGGGCGGGCCTGTCGCAGAGCAAACGGTCGCGACTCCGGGTCAGGGCAGCGATGGCAACGATGGCCTGCAACAAAGGTCCAGTCAACGCAGCGGACGCCGGCGCCGGAGGAGTTCGCGCTCCACAGCGTCTCTGCACGACGTCGAGAAGAATCCTTTCAGCGACCCACCGCTCGACCCTGGCCTCGCGAAAGAGGCGCGTCTGCTCAACCCAAACTCAAGTGCTGAAGACATCACCGCCCTCCCACACCAGCGCCGCCTCGCCTACAGCCCACACCTGCGACCTGTCACGCAAGACTTCTCCGGCGTGCCCTACAACCTCCACCATCCCTCGCACACGAGCCTGCGCACGGCAAAAGAGCGGGGAAAGCTACAGCGACCCCAGTCATTGCGCAGGGGTCCTCCCAACGAAACATCCCTGATCCGCCGCAAGTCTAGCAAGAGGCGGAAAGAGCATGATCACATCCGAGAAGAGAAGATTCGCGCGATGACTCTGCCAATGCCGCAGAAACGACCTGCCGGCAACTCTGGCGGCATGCTGCGTCGAGACAGCAAGAAGATCAAAGGCGGCCTTAATGCCCGCTTCGAACGCCCGGAGTCCAACGTTTCGCTGCCCCTCGAAGACTCGATACACTCGTCCATGTCCGGCAATTCCGAAATACATGCCTTCCGCGTCAGCGCCCTCGACTTCTTCGCACCACGACCGACCATCCGCTTCTCCGTTGGCTCGCAATACTACTACGGTGGCGACCGCACGTCACCGACCGTACGTCTAGAAAGAGGTAACTCGAGGAGGGAAAGGAGGCCCACGAGCTCGAAAGAAAACGAGCAATGGAAGAGGACAAGCAGAATCGACGACCTCGCTGACGAACTCGATGCCGGTGCACTACGGGAGATTCTCGACAGAGACCAGAGACGTCGGGACAAGAAGGCTACCGCTGACCAAGAGCGACTTCGTCATCGACTCGAACGACGTGCGGAGAAACAGAATGCTGCCGGAGGTACACCACCAGTTCCTACTCGGACTGGCGCTGTCAGAGCGCTCGGACTTGGTATTGAGAAGGGGAACGAGGAGCCTGCGCAAGAGACAACAGTGCCGATGGAGGATGTCCGTCCAGCGACGCCATCAACGCCGCCATGGCTGCGTCCACTCACTCCACCAACAATGCACCGACTCAAGACCCTTGAGCCCCTCGCTCCCGCCGCCAACGATAACAGCCAACTGCCCACACCGATCGAAACACCGATGGAGGACATGATCATTTCGGACGCTCAGGCTATCCGCTACTCGCGGGGCAATATCGCCGGTTCCGTTCACACCCGTGGGCCATCGAACGTCTCCATGATGCCAGAGCTGCTCTCTAAAAGGCTGACCGAGGAGTCGCCCTTCGAGACAGTCGAACACGCGACCCATTATGATCCTACAAGAAGTGGATCGCTACATCCTGTCGAGACCATCGACACAACGGCATCGAACAAAGGCTCGAGCTTCCGCAGACGTAGCTCGGACGGTCGACGAATGAGTGCATTTGCGTCCTTCTTCCGACGAGGCAAGCGAAGCTCCCAGGAGCCAGGCCGTGCCACCCCCTCAGAAGCTTCCTTCTCGAACACGTCGCGAGAGTCCATGTCCCGCCAGCCACTCCCAGCTCATCTGGTGGCGACCGTACCGACCGCGCCGATCCAGATCCAGAGGCCGTCCACCGTCCCCCGCCGTACCATGTCCAAATTTAGGGAAGATTTGCCTGAGTTCCCTATATCGCCACCCGACTCCCGGGTGGCATCGCCAGAAGCAACCTCGACAAGCGCGATCGCTGCACGTCGTCGAACTCACAATCCAGAAAACATACGTGTGGGCTCACTTGGATTGGCAGCCAATGCTCGCTCGGACTCTCCTGTTAGCCCTGGTCTACCGATTGGCAACAAGATGTCACAATCACTGGCATCAGTTGACTCTGAGGGATCGTGGCTATCTGGAAAGCCTGTGAAGCGCGTCTCGAACAAATCGATGATGCGGTCGAGCATCGCCTCCTCAGCTGTCCAACAGAATCCCGAGTTCAACAATTCATTTGAAGAGCTGGGAATGGCAGATGACGAATACTTCAAACGACTTACGCCTCAATCAGATGAGCTACGTCGAGTGAACCTGCCGAGCGATCTGCTGGGAAGGAAAGCCAGCAGCACTGCCATGGCTACCCTCGACGCTGCCGCCGAGTCTGATGAGGAGAATGAGACTACTCCGTCGGCTCGGAGGTCCGAAGATAGTGAGCACGTCAAGGCCGGTGTTGCACGCCAGCCTACCGTAGTTCACCGAAATGTCCGCGTCAAGTCTGCAGAAGGCTTGCTCACCATGTTCGATGCGGATGCGCCATCGCCCGAGGAATCCCGCAAGACACTCGACATGGAGCCAGACTCGCCACAATCAGACGATTCCGGGGAGCAAGCCACTGTACAACGCGCGAAAAGCGTGGACTTCGGCAAGCACCACGTGCGGCACCTCAGTGCCGGCTCGGCCAAGCTATTAGACATAAAGCGATCAAGCACAGCTTCACACAGCAGATTGGCCCAGCACGAGCAGATGACATCTTGAGACGGTAAGAGATCGTTTTAGGGGGACTGCATGAAGCCACACCAAGCCACTCCTTTTGCTTTTCCTATGTTGTATTCAGTCCTTACTGTACTCACCTGAGTCCCTCCTTCCCCATTTCTCTTATTACTCGTCCTTTGCTTTTCCCGGTTGGCACATGCAGTTCCCTGGATGGTTCTCCATATCGAAAGATGATCAGCTAAAAGCCCGCAGATGGCGGCTGAGAGATGGCGCTTGTCTCTGCGAGACTGCATAGCGCGGCGTTGATCTGATTTGAGGAGTTTGATCTAAGGGTTCTGATTTGAGGATCTGTTTTGAGGAGTTCTGCTTTTCGGGCGTGATACCACATTGTATTGTATATAGGCTGCAAGCTGTGGCTTTGTGTCATCTCGCTCTTTTGACTCAACCTTGAACAGGCTTTTGGGACGGTTGGGTGGTCACAGATAACGAAGACGCAAAGGTGTGTCTTCCTGGGTTATTATTACGCGGTGCGTTTGGGTTTCAACAAAATGTAGTACCTAGGAACAATCTGGCACCGGGATTTTGGAGATGTATGGCCCTTGAGCGCCATATATGGAGTGTCAGAGCCCCCTGTAGTTTCAAGCTCAGCTGTCTTGACAGCTTTCCCCACTTGCTTTCCACTTTCAACCTGACCTCTGTTGCCGGTATTTGGATGTTGGCTAGTCATCCTGCAGGGTGCCCCTCCATGGAGTTGGGCTGACCCCGAAACCGTGGTGGGGCACAGAAGTTTGGTTCACGAATTTGCAACGACATGCGGGTTGAAATGTGGCAGGGAATTGGCTGGTGTCAACAGTTGTTAAGCAGACGACCAAGAGAGATCTGCTGAGACAACTGACACAGCGTCAACAATTGCTCTTGCCTGAGCATTCGTGCCTGAAAGAGAAGGCAGCCCCTGGTGGGGCGGCAAGCGCACGTCATTGCATCAGCCCACCCGCGGCGGCGAGGTAAGCCCCGGGTCTTCCAGCATTGATAATCGTTTCTCAAACTCCGCCAGCCTTCACTGAGACCTACAACACAGAGCACTGTAAGTCGCCCCTCGCCTATTCGTGTTTGATCTCTCATCTTGCGTGTGTGCACGATTCGGCGTCTTTTTGTGCAGGGACTCGACGACTCGTGCGCCTTTGCCGAATCTAAATCTGGCGGCGCGTCGTTCACTTTGTCACCGCGTTGTAATCGGCACCGGCAGGCATCTTTGTCCAGTTCATTCTATCAGCCGCGTCTTATCAATCGCCTAATCTTCTGTCGCACTTTTTTGCTGTACATATACCATGTTCACCCCGTCGGCGTCACGCATCGCAAGAACACTGCTTACCTCTGCGCGCCTGCAAACAGCTTCGATCAACCCCACATCTACCGCCAACCTATACCGACCTCTCCTCACCCAGAAGTTCTTCTCCAACACAGCCAGAATGTCTGATACCGGCGTTCACAACCTTCAGACGTAAGTTTTTCCTTGTCGCGATGGCGCAATATGCAGTGTCTCAGCTGCGGTCGCAATGTCATTGTCTCTGCGTACGGCTGACAAGAACACAGCAAGTCGGCCTTCGACGAGGCGCTCGGTGACAAGTCCAGCCTCATGGTCCTCGACTGCTTCGCTACCTGGTGCGGTCCTTGCAAGGTCATCGCCCCCCAGGTCGTCAAGTACGTCAAATCGCGCCATCCTTTCGACCGCTGCTAATGAAGGCTGCAGGCTCTCCAGCACATACCCCAACGCCCGCTTCTACAAGCTTGACGTCGACGAGGTTCCTGATGTCGCACAAGAGCTCGGCATCCGCGCCATGCCTACTTTCCTCCTCTTCAAGAACGGCGACAAGGTCGCCGAGGTCGTCGGTGCCAACCCCAAGGCTCTCGAGGCCGCCATCAAGGCCAACGTCGACGCATAGATTGCGCAAACATCACATATCCGCAGACGATCTCGTTCGATAGCTTAGCATTGGGTAGGGAGGAATATGACTCAAAAGGCGGCATTCTTAGGTGCACATGGTACCTGCAAGTCTTCGACGTGGACATGCTACAGACAGATATCATGATACCTTGCTAAATGACACGACTTTGCATAGACTACTCCTCCTTTTCGCACATCTCGCACGTATGGCTACTTGGCAATGCGGCTTTTTGAAGTCTGTGCTGACGCATGCGGAGCTTACAAATGCACAGTCTGAGACCGGCCTGCCTCGGCGTAGTTGTCTACCACAGCCACGATCCTTCCTCGGACAAAGATTTACGAGTCCTTGCAAAAGACACCAAATCTGACAAGATGCTCCAGAGCTGAACGCGACAGAGTCCGCACAGCGCACGCACTTCCTCGACACTAGCAAAATATTGTGGGGTCACGCCTGGTTGATGAGTGCACACATGCCTTTGTTGACTGCCTTTTTGACAACACTTCAACATCAGAGGTCTAAAGCAAAGCTTATGAGTGCGCTATCCATTCCTATATTCTGGGAAGTCGTCTACATTAACTCCATGATTTTGTGAAAATAGCTTTGTGCTCGAGTTACAGCAAATGGCCATCTGTCTATTATCGCATTTACTTCGCGTAGCAGTACTGAACGAGAGGATAACTAAAGGCAACGCCCACATCTAGATTTCCGTCTATTCTGGAAGTGCTTATATTCATTGCTGGATATGTGACGTCACGATGTGGCCCTTTCAGTTTCTTCGGGTCAGGGTGCAATGCCTCCGTGGTCATATGGCTGTAGATACATCTAGGCTGCGGAAACTACCACAATTTTGTGAAATGTGGTTATCCTTGGACCTTCTTAATTGAGGGTTCCAACATACACTCGACTCAGTTTGTAGAGACTTAATACAACTCTACATGTCTTCACACACCTGTAGTACTGCTAAATAGTCCAGTGGAGCTCGTCAAACACGCCTTCTTTCGCTGAAGCATCTTTATGTAAGGATGTTTTGCAATTCTAGAGGTTCATAAGATCTGGATAAGGGGCCCAGCTATTCAGGGTGTTTTTTCCAGCCTAAATGACGACGAATACCTCCAATAGGTCTTGACCCTTATGCCAGCAGCTTCTCCTCAACAAGTAAAAACAAATGGATCCTAACTACCGCACTGGATATAGAAGTCAGGGTCCATGGCAGCACAGAGTCTGCGAAGTTCCCACGCGGTCCCAGGCTCTCTTCGCCACCTGTTTTTTCAACACCTACCTGTCTGTCTCCAGAGTAAGTCAACAACATAAGCTCTATCATCCTGTTCTGTCACCTAGTCTCTTCGGTCACAGCTTTACAGGTGTACTATTCCCGACATGATCGCCAATATCAGTTGGCTCTTCGCTCTGATGGTGCTACTTTGCAGTACTATCCCGTCTACTGATGCCAGGCTCTTTGGTCACGTCAAAGTTTCTTCGGTCTCCACGATCACTGATCTCGTTTCAGCTACTACTGCTCCGGTTTCTTGTAAGTTCCTAGCTGCAGACTTTGGAATCTATACTGACCATCATACAGCTCCCCTGGTGTCTTCTTCTGCTTTTGTCAGCCCTTCTTTCGACTTCGAGCAAGCTGAGGTGGCCCATTGGTGCTCTTGGCGACACGGTGAGCACTACAAGGGATATGCCATGCACTGCGGCGTCGACTACTTCCAAGGAGGTGATCTCTTTGATCAGCGGGCCAACAATATCGACGATTGTATTGCCATGTGCAGCAATACTCCTGGCTGCAATACTGTCTCCTACCAAGCTGAAATCGATGACGGTCTCCACGGAAAGTGCTGGTTGAAAAGCAAGCCTGGCTTTCGCCGATATGACAAAACAATCTTGGGAATGGTAAAACTTACCGTTCCTGTGTCGCCTGATTCGTCTTCTGTTTTTAGTGGAGTCTCATCAACTTCATCTACAGTTGCACCTTCGGTCAGGGCCACGTTGGCAAGCATGTCGCCCAAGAGTGGGTCATTCACCAATACTCCCACGCCGATCCCTATATCGTCTTTGAAGGCCTCTCCCGCATCACCAACGATCTCTTCCTCTCCGTCTACAGCCAGGTCATCATCAGTTACTGTGCAGGGCAAGCCTACGCCTACTGCTACTCAGGGTGGATCAGGTGACCATACCTCGGTTAGTCTACCGCTCTGGTTCAGCGAAGCCAATCCATGCTGGCATACTGATTGCTCTGTTCTGGTCACTACCTATGTAGGGCCATCGTATCCTCTGACGTCGATCATCTCCTCAAGTAAACGGATCTTTTTCACGAGGTCTGTTGTTACTACCAAGGTTTTGACTAGCAAGCCAGTCACGAAGAACAAGGTGTCTACATCTTTGGAATACTTGCAGCTATCCAGGACAAAACATCCTGGCTATTATAGGCCGGAGAAAACGTCACCTGGATATGCTCGGCCCTCGTCTGGTCAAATGAGGCACAGTGCTCACCATATATCCAGCTCTAGTAAGGCCTTTCCGTCTTCGACTCGGAAGGTTCCCGCTCGGCCGACTTCATACTCTTGTACTATCTTGTCCGGCAAGATTACTTGCACGGGAAAGAACGATGCTGTATCTACAAGAACCAGTTTCGCGACGATTGCATTGGTTCCCGGAGCAAGTACAACTACGGTGTACATTCCTGTTGTTACCTGTCCTCCATCGACTTCGGCCGGTAGTTCTACCTCAAGGACGTATACTGAGCCTAGGCCTGTCACTAGTCAGACTACTGTGACTGGTAAGCCTTCAGGGACGAGCAAGTTTTCAGTAAGTGTAAGTCACTATTCCAACGCTGGATCTTGGCCAATTTCAAGAACTGCTCCTCCATCCACTGCTACGACAAAGGTATCAAGCTCTGCTAGAACCTACCCCATTCCTGTTTATCCGCCTACGACTTCTAAGGAATATGGCACTACCGTGTCATCTCAAGGGTCTGGCTACTCCTCCTCTGTTTCCGCTTTGGTATCAACTAGAAGGTCGTCTCACGTGACAACCTCGACGGCACGTGTACCTGAGGTATCGTCGTCCTTGTCCAAAGGTGGAGCTCATCCATCTAGCAGCACCAGCCTATCACAGATGTCAAGCAGCCTCGCGACGCCCACAAAGTCAGGTCCCGTCACGAAGTCAGTGAATGTGTCGTGGTCCTGGACATCGACGCCAGAGTCTTCGAGCGGACGCTCGGCAGGTCAACAATCGGTCCCCAGTCCGTCCCTTGGGATGGCTGTTGTACTCGCTTTCTCACTCGCCTTGCTGTTTTTTGCTTGGTGAATTAGGTCAATTTTCTGTCTTATTATAATTACCTAACTCTTTGCCACGTATAATGGCGACCATGGGAAGAGGAAGCTTTGCCATGGGTTCGAACATACGGTAATGTTGATGAGACAACATCAATGGGATATTAAGAAAGTCGAGAGGGGAGCCGCAAATATCGTGCCGCGGATCTGAAGGGTGATGGACTAGGTGCTCTTGGCTCTGGGAGCGGGAGTGGGGATGATACGGGTGAAAATGAAGGATCAGGGCAGACGCTGGCGAGCCCACAAATTCTGGGCGCTGGCAGGAAAGGAAGAGGGTGTAAAGTTATACAGGACACCAACCCGCAGGAGGACGGACCGAAAACATTGTATAATTTCAAACTGAAGAAAAATTCAAAATCATCGCCGATCTCCACTGCAAAATGGTGACTGTTGACTCCTCTCTCGTCTTCGCGGCACCCATTGTATCCTCACAACTGCTCCGCCCACTCCAAGACCTCTTTAGCGCCTCGTTCCCACTCGACATGATTCTGCAAATGATGACCTAGCCCCTCCGTGACCGCAAAAATAACGCCTTTATCTCCACGCCCGACGTCGTCCTCAGAAATCCCATCTAACTTGCCAGCTCTGACGCAGTGGTGGAAAGCAGCGCTATGCCTGTTCGCAGCATCTTCCAAGATGCCCGGCGTACACAAAACATCCTTTTTACCAGCGAGCACCAATAATCTCGGTGCGACTCCAGAAGAACCGTTAGGTTCTGGTGCTTTGCGTAGTGACCATCCGACGATCGCACCGGCGACATCTAGACCACTGACGAAGCTGAAAAGGACTTGCATCGGCCAGAGCATGGATTCGTATAGGCTTAGGAGGGACTCGAGGCCTTTGACGACATAATTCGGCGTTGAGGGCGTGAAGAAAGCATCGTGGACTTGCTGAGTCATGGCCAAGATGTAGCGCGGATGGAACATTCGGTATGGGAAATGAATAGGTGCTGTCAGGCTCCAGAATTTGTAGACCGACCAGCTAGAGATTTTCAGCACTCGCAAGGACCTTTCGCCTTGTCGAAATCGAGGAAGAAACTTACGACCCAAACCCCGGCACTGCTGCCAACATACAGAACCCCTGCACCTTCACCAGTCCCCCGACTCAACGCGTACTGACCCAGCGCACCACCGGCGGAATGCGCGATCATAACAACACGAGCCTTCTCTTCAGCTTTCCTCCTCTCAGTCCCCAACTTCTCAACCTCTCTCACCCCAGCACTCAGGTCCTGCCTCATCGTACCCCGCGAGGTGAAGTACATCCTCCAGAACCCAGGGTACCAGCTATTTCCATGTCCGCGATAGCTGATCGCGTAGCACGGGTAGCGGCGCGAGGAAAGTAGGTCATGTAGGAGAGCCATATCGAGGCACAACCGAAGCCTCTGTGGGCGAAGAAGAGGGGTGGTTTTGGGGACTTGGTGTCAGTTGGGATCGCGGATAGGAGCTCGAGGGGCCCGGAGGATGTCGAGATGGAGTGACGTGTTATACCTTTTGAGAGTGGTGCAGAGGGGTTGGGTGGGTTGGGAGAGGGCACATGCCATTGGAGGATGAAGGGTCCGAAGGGCATGGCGATGAATTTGATGAGGTTCTGGATGTGCTTGCAGTGGTCGTCGCTGTGATGGTGTGCAAAGGTTGCAGTCAGGCAAAGGGCCCCTTTTACGCATATGCTTAAATCTCAAGGGCTTCAACAAGTCAGCAAGTGGCTGCATTGATTAAAGGATTTGAGAAGCGTGTGATCGAGAGAATCTTCGTGCTGAAGGCACGTTGCCGGTTGTCATTACTCGATGATCTGGAAAGCAAGCTGCAGGCGAAGGGCGGTTCAGCCGCAGCTCGGCACACTAATTCTGTCTCACAAAAGCTACTGACCTAAAAGTATGTCCGTCAAGGCTCATGGGTATGCATGTGTTATTAAAGAGTCAAATATGGTGAAGGCGTGCGATGGTTCAAGGCCTGGCTTGTATTCAGCCTGACGACGTTATACGACTCGCATGTGTCTCAACGTTCTCTCTGGAACAGGTGACATGTTACACATGAGAATTCCGGAAGCTTGGAACAGTGGAAGACTTATCGTCATCGTTTGTACATTCAATATGCACAACTTATCTATAACAACACGCTTGTAGAAGACTTCCGAAGAGATTCGAGCTTTAAGTCTTATCTGGGCTGCGGAGTTGCTCACTATTTCCGCTGCTTGAGAGGCAACTTGCATGCTATTTTGCAGTTCTCGCCATGCGTCCTGTCAGACGCAGTCGGGACGCTGCCAGGCGAGGTCGACATGTCCTCATTGCTGGACACACCCAATACGGGACCGACGCTGTTCTGGACGGCGGCGGACGGAATCCAAAGACTGTGCTCTTGCTGGCGAAAACGGCGATACCGCTGGGTATGGGGGTCTCATGCCGCTAAGGCCTGATCGCAAAGTCTCTCAGTCACGACACAAGAGCAGTGTTTGAAGCGCGCGCACGCCGCAGACGTCGAGGCCCTGACTGTTGGCGGCCTGACTACACGGCGGATCATCGTAGACCTCGATGTCGAACTGGCGGGTGAGCAGAAGGGCAATGCGCGGCGCTGGTCTTCTGTTTTTGATCGGAGGTGGAATGATGGCGTGGGCGTTGACGCGCCTGCTGTGTAAATGACGTGAGATTTGTATATTGACACATTATCTGCAATCTCCAAATGCTGACTAGACCATATGTCGAGGTGAAAGCCCTGCCATACTGTACGCACCCCCCATGCTTCCGAATCCCGGGCTTGCGCCTTTCACTCTTATGCCTTTCGATGCGCCTCCTAGATAGTAACGCCCCCATTACCCCAAAATGCTTGCAATGCTTGAACGCAGATGGCAAAAATTAAACAGTAGCTCGCAACACATCAATGTACCTCGTGCACCAGCGCGGTCCTACCACGGACCGCCGATCATGCCAACGAAGCCGAGAAATCCATCGACCAGACTGATCCAGTCCTGCCCGTTCAGTGAGCCAGCGCGCCTCTTCTCCCACACCCCAGCGACCATCTCTTCAAGCTTCACCCGCCCCTTTTCCCCCGCATCCCTCGTGCCGTCGTTCCTAGTCAACAGCACTCGTCCACCCGCGTACTTCTCGCTCAAATCGATCATGAAACTCGCCTCCCCGTCCGGCGGACTGTATATGTCCTCGCGCGTCGGACTCGGCAACACGCCTACGCCGCCCGCCGGCGTATACCCGGTGTGGATGACCACAACCTGGCCGTTCACTACAACGCTCTGCGGATGCGTCTTGACGGGCTTGAACAACTTACCCCGCACGCTCAGCGTCACGAGACGCAGCTGGCTCGCGCCGTCGCCGAGGCGGATGATCCAGTCCTGGAAGGCCTCGTAGAACATGTTGTACTCTGTTTTGATGGCCCAAGTGTTGTAGCTGTAGAAGATGGCGAGGGCTTCGCGGCGGATCTGGGTGCTGACGCTCGCGAACGGGTGCTGGATCTTGGAGCCGGCGTTCTCGAGGCAGTAGCAGAGGGGGTTGGTTTTGACGAGGTCGGTGTCGAGGCGGTAGATCTGGTAGCGGATCTCCGGGGGGAGGGTGAGGAAGGTGGCTGGCGTGTGGACGCTGACGTCTTGGGTCGGCACCGGAGTCTGCTTCTGCGAGTGAGGCGGGACTGCGTATTCGAGGTGCATTATCTGGGATTCGAGGAGGGCGGTCGCTTGCTTGACCATGGCCCAGTCATGCTGGAGGGCCTTCTCGTCGAGCCGCGCGCAGTTTAGGCTGTGGCTCCGCGAGTGGGGCGGCGAGAGGGCGAGGTCCTCGACGTCGATGCCTTCGTCCTCCGTGTCTGGCAGGCACAGAGCGCTCAGCGGCAGCGAGAACTCGGGAGTTGAAGGCATTGACGTCGCCTCGCTGTGGCCCATCCAGTCCTCCTCTTCCTTATCGCTGCTGCGGAACAGATCCGTGGCATCCGAGTCCGTGTCCGTGTCCATGTCCATGCCTGGCTCGTTGTAGCTCAGCCTGTAGCGCGCCATCTTGGGCGGCAGTTCGCATGTCGGCGAGCTCGGCGAGGGCAGCTGTGTTGCGGAGCGTTTGCTGGAGGTTCGTGTGATGGTGCACGGCGACATCTTGCGGCCTCGCAGCTGCGCCGTCGCGCCCTCGTCGAGCGCCTTGGTTGCATCTGCGCCGCTTTCACAGCGCCCGCAGCTGGTCTGCACGCTGGTCTGCACGCTGGTGTCGAGGGCATGCAGCTTCGGCGAGCCGGCCTTCAGGGCTTCGGCGTCGGGCGGTGTCTGGCCGGTGACCGAGTATCGTCGTTGCGTCACCATGGCCGAGTTGACCGGACCTGACCGCGGCAGTTGCGTGTCGACGTGTGTATACAGAGGCCAGCAAGTCTGCGGCTGGTGTGCTGGTGTGCTGGTGTGCTGGTGTGCTGGTGTGCTGGTGTGCTGGCAGGCTGACAGGCTGGCAGGCTGCACGCGCGATGCGGCCTTCAGCGCTGCGTCGATTTGGGCTTGTGATTGCGTGCCCGTCTTGCGGGGTGGAGCGGCAAGCGGACCAGACTATCGATTAGGCTGTGCGTGGTGAATGGCAGTGTCTTGAGTGAGCGTGGTGAGAGGTGCGAGACCAAATGGACGGCGCTTGCAAGGTCAAGCCGACGTCAACGATCCGAGTGAAATGAGAGGGCACCGTGTCAAACGTGGGCGATGAAACGCAGTTGCCAGCCCAGGTGCTCCCCATGCCCAGGATGCGACAAGGCAAATCATCCCATCCTTTCCCTTTTACACCGCACTTTGGCACAGCCCCTGCCGCGCATGCCCCGTTCACAGGTAGACATGGCCCTGCAGGACCCTGGCCTTTAGCGAGCTGTCGTGGGTTTGTTTGTTGTCAGGGACGCTCCCACAACACCGGACCACGATTGTCGCCTCCCGCAGAAATGAATGAAGACACAAATTTCGGTGATTGCAACAACAGTCACGCGGCCAGGTACGCCATCGACCGTTAGATCGCTAAGGATTCTACCCGCGGCAGCCAACGTCTCCACATTTCATAACGGACCTGCTATCGCGCGGTACATTGTGTAACACGATTCTATTCATGCTTAAAAAGATTGTGTGCATCTACTCTCAGACACGACCTAAACCAAAAAAAGGGCAGGCTCTGTTGAAGAACCACCAAAACTCGTCAACATTCTGTGGCTTCCCAGAGTCTTCCGTGTTGAAGCGGCGCTCGTCTCACCCTATTCTACGCATCTCCCATGTCTACATTCCGGCCTTCTTCTCGCGAACAACAGGCTCTCTCACCATGATATCAAGGGAGATGTTCTTCTGCGCACGCTGCAGGTGAATCGTGCGACACTCCTCAAAGCCAAACTTCCGGTAGATGGCCGGGTTGTTCGCATTGCTCGACTCCAGGTAGCAAGCTCTGCCCTCAGCATCTGCCATCTTCGTCACGTGCTCAACGAGCTTGCGAGCGTGACCCTTGCCGCGTCCGGCAGGGCGAGTGCCGAGGTAGACGAGGTACCACGTCTCGAGCTCGCGGTCGCCGAGAGTGACTTGCATGGTGTCGTGGAGGAGAGGGAAGAACTCGCTGAAGAAGCGACGCTTGCCCTCGGGAGAGAGGCGGTAATTGAGGCGCCAGAGACCGCTACGGAACATGGTCAGGTAGTCGTCCATGTTCTGGCCAGGCGGCATCCTACCATTGTCAGTACTCGATTGCGGGAGGTCTGACTGCGTCGACATACCAGAGCGCCACGGCCTCGAAGTCTCCCACAGTAGTCACCAGACCCTTGAGGATGTGAGCGTAAGTCATGTACTCCAGGATCTCAGTATGGAGCGCATATCTCTCCTCTTCAGTCCACTCTTCACCGTCAGGCACATCAACAAAGTAACGAGCAACCTCGTCCTCAGCAAAAGCCTCTGCCAGACAGGCAGCCGCTTGTTTGTACTCATCTACTGTGACCAGACGAACACCGTCGGCGAGCGGAGGTACAACAACAGCTGGAGACTTCTGCTTGAGGAGAGTAAAGCTGGTAGGAACTTCATGACCCTTCACATTAGCAGACCTCAGCATGTACTTTGTGTCAACCATGTTGCAGGCGACTGGAGCGACGGGACCAAACGACTTCGCCATGGTTGCACTTTCGTCTGTAACTTTCTACTAGTATTCAGATGGGATCTGCCGCTTTTTCTGATGATTGGAACAGTCGTATACGCCAGCGTGGAGGTTATCGTCGGGCTAGGGCGCGATGGCCGAGGAGGTCAAACAGTCGAACTTGGTCTTCTAGAGAAGATCTCAAAGTTCAAGCACTGCTACTGACGTGCAATTAGTATCAAACGGATGCGGCAGTCAATTCGGGCTAGCAGGAGCCGTGACCGTCGATTGCCTGCCATAGTATACCTTTGTTGTCTCACGAAGCGTTACGGTTTAGGTGGACGGGTACTGTCTCCTGTATGAACTTTCGAAAGCTGCGATCTCGAGACAGTTTCGACTCGAGATGGGTAGCGAAGTGATTGGAAAGCTTGACGTAGATCAACCGACATCAATATGCGATGCTAGGCGGGCGGTCTTGTTGTGAAGGGTTCAAGACTGGGCGACGTGTGATCGACGTGCCCTCGGGGGATCGGCAAGGCGGGCGTACTATCGGGTATCCAAGCTGGCTTGTAAGACGACTTGCGTGGATGGGTCTTTAGAACGTGATCTGCTCTTCAACTCGCTGGTAGCTTGTCACAAGACCGATGACAGCACTGCTGTACACTGGCTTGGCGTATTGCGCAGAAGAAGGCGGCTCTGATAGGAACGATCAACGGCTCATGCAGCAGTGGCTGAGGGTTCCAGGATCGTGGATCAGTCGGTTGGAAAAGGAGAGAGGAGTAGAATGCCGGATTGCAGTGACAATGTCTCTTTTGTGAGGAGACAAAGGTGGGAAGCAGCCACATGATATACCTCCGCCCCAACCCTGTTGCCGTCGTAAGCCCTCCCGGATAGAGGTGGAGGTCGCGCTAGTGTCGCAGCGGGACCTATCATCTGGTGCTAGTCGCGGCGTCTTTCACTGTTATCATGCGCCTAGCTTTCAGCCGCGCTTCTGGAAGATGCGGCTCGTTTGGTACCGTCGCATTGCGGCTGAATGGCGCAGCATCTTCCGTATTCTTGGCTCCATTTACGGTCGTCCAGAAAGTAGCTTTTTTAATTGTTAGAACATAGCTGGAGTGAAGCGTTCGAAGAGTGGCGCCGCGAAAGTGTGGGGTGACCGAATGTGGTTGGTCTGTCACCGCTTGTACCTCCTCGATAAGGCAAGACGCTCAGGGTACTGCTCGCTCCTCTCCGCCCATCGTGAGAACCAGGCCAACGTCCGCGGGTCCCGTCGCATGGTGATTTGCTCGGGCTTGTTTGTCAAGATACGGATCGGAGTGTACCTGCTAATTGCCTATCAGTCAGGCTTGTCTGAGGAGAAGTCGAAGATCGCTCGCCACGTTGGTCATAGGAATAGAGTGATAGGAGACGTTCATGCACGGTGAGTCGAGTGTGCTGCAGTCCACGACTAGGAGACGTGGGGCGTGGTCATTTGACGTGTTGTTGTGATCAATTGCAGTGGTGGTATCTATCGCAGGCCGGCTTGCATGCATTGCCTCGTCCTTCGGAAGCAGGATTGGTGCTGGACCTACCGTTCGGAACAATGGCGTTCGCGGCCCCTCAGATATCCCGTAAGCCTATGGGGGTATTGCGCACCTTCTTCAAGCTCCTCGAATATCTCCCCCTCCGCATAGCATCATTCCTTCCTCTTCTCTTTACATTCTTCGAATCTCTGTCTCGCCAAGGTACTTCTCGAGGCCGGAGTTGAGGTGGCTCCACCATTCGAAGAGCATCGTCTCGCAGATCAGCTTGAACCACGGTGTGAATTTGAGCGACTTGTCCTGGAACATTGCCTTCAGTTCGTCCTGAGTGACGAATGCACTATCACGGACTTCGTTGGGGTTGATGTTAAGGTCGACGTTGGCCTTGATGAAGAGGATGTAGTCAACTGGGCAGTGTGTCAGCAAGGCTCCCCGCGAGAACTTGATGTGAACGCAGCACAGCTGGGATCTGCTTGCTCATCCACACCCCGGAGCTCTTACCTTCGTGCTCACCCCACTTGCCATCACTAGGCGCCTTGTAGTGTATCCTTGTCAAGAACTTGAAGTCACCGATGGGTACCTGAGAAGCCAGGATGCCAAGCTCCTGGTCGAGTTTGCGCACCGCCGCACGTCGAACACCCTGAACCGACTCCTCCAAGGTTGTTCCAGTCTCTCCGGGAATGCCGAGAGGGTGCGAGCAGCAAGTGTTTGTCCACATGTCCGGGAATGTGATCTTCTCGGTCGCTCGCTGCTGGAGGAGGAGGCGGTTCTGGGAGTCGAAAAGGAAGACGGAGAAGGCGCGGTGCAGGAGACCCTTGTTGATGTTCTCCATCAAGTGGCCTGCGGCACGTCAGTACTTGGAGAACAAATCGCGCATACCATCCCACGTGGGAAGCGAGTGCTTGCGGCAATTACTTACACACTTTCTTGCTTGCGCTTCCAATAGGCTTGTCCTCGTCGTCCAATACAATGCACACCTCGTCCATCAACTTGATTTGCTCCTCGTCGTAGCCAGCGAGTGCATCGTCGTCGCGGGCAGAGTCGTGCGACCCTCCAACCACGGTTGTGTTGACATCGGGAAACAGACGCGCAACATTCTCAGCTGTGATCTTGGGCTGCTCGGTGACGGTGGTGGTAGAGCTCATCTTCGCGACTGGTATAACGACAACAGGAACGACGGTCGAGGTGTTGGCGGGGAAGTTAGGTGGGCGGCAACAACAGGAGATTTTGTCTGCCGACGGGAGCGCCTCTTTACCCCTGCTCATCAGGGTCCAGCCTCACGTGCAGATCTGTTCTCCGCGGGGGTCAACTTGCTGATTTCTGGACGAATGACATCAGGTGAATAGTTCAGATTGCCATTTGACTGTAGCCTTCTCGCAGCGCGTCGATCTGAGGTATCAAAACAAAACGACTTTTCCGTAGCCGGAATATGCAGACATGCCGTGAAAGTACAGACCCCATAACTGAGATTCAAGGAAAGCAGGAAACGCCGAATACCCAATTTTACACACGCTCAAACGCTTAGGCGACCGGGGCCGATCTTGTCTTCTTAGCAGCGGGGACCTCTGCGTCCGCGTCTGCGGCAGCGTCCAGCGCCCTCTTCTCAGGCAAGCTCTTGAGCTCCGCCTCCTTCTCAGCAAACGCTTTGGCCTCCTCGTCGGTCATGCCGGGCAGGAGAGGCTGCTCCTCCTTGGCGTGCAAGTTGTGGTGGTATGTGCGGATGATCGAGTCGGTGTCGTCAAGCGCAATCTTGCGGATATCAGCAATAGCCTTGATCTTGGCTGTGCATTCCTTGTATTGCGCATCGGTCATCTTGATACCAAGCTGCTCGGAACGCGACTTGATAGCGTTCCAGCCAGTAAGTCTGCTAGCGAAGTGGACGTAACGGGACATGCCGAAGTCCTGGGGGTTGATGATCTCGTAGGTCGAGGGGTTGTTGAGGATCGCCTTGGCGTGGATACCAGCCTTGTGGGTGAAGGCACAGAAACCGGTGATGTAGTTGTTGAAGGGGATGTTGACCTCAACAAGATCGGCGACAAGGTCCTCGACCTCCTTGAGCTTCTTGAGGTTGTACTTGCCCATGACGTAGTCACGGTCCGCAACGATCATGCGGGCCATGAGACCGCCAAGGGGCGTAATACCGTTACGCTCGCCGATACCGAGAACGGATGTGTCAATGTGAGTAGCACCTCCCTCAAGCGCGCAGTATGCGTTGGCAATGGCACAGCCAGAGTCGTTGTGAAAGTGGGTCTCGATGTCGCAAGAGACGACACCACGGAGTGTGCGGACGAGGTCGTAGACCTGGCGGGGGGAAGCGCAACCAACGGTATCAGCGATACCAACACGGTTGACGCCCACTTTGTCGACGGCGCTGTAGATGGAGAGCAGGTCAACGAGGTCGGAGCGGAAGGAGTCCTCAGAAGAGAAACGAATCTCCTTGCCTTTGCTCTTGACGAACTCGATGACTTCGAGAGCGGTGTTCTTGATGTATGTCATGTCCTTGCCATGGCTGTGCTCGCGGAGGTAGCTCGAGGTTCCAATAACGACATCGAGTCCATCAACGCCGGTCTCGACGGCGATTCTGGCATCGTCCATGTGGCATCGTACGTGGGTGAGAATCTTGGCCTTGAGCTGTTGGGGGTCAGAATCTGATGAATCGCAGCTTTGCCGGACATTAAACATACACCAAGCTTGCAGATGGCCTCGCAGTCCTTTCTTGACTGCTCAGAGGCAGCAGGGCTGGTCAATTCGATGTCTGAACGCCAATTAGCTGAGCGTCCTCACTTGGCAACGTGCCGCGGGAATAAAGCGTACAGTCAACACCGAACTCATCAAGCGCCCTAGCGATCTTGATCTTGGCTTCGAGGTCGAAGTAAGCATTGGCAAACTGCTCTCCCTCGCGAAGTGTGGATTCTGCGGTCATTCGTTAGCGCGTTTCTTTATCTTTACTCATAGTGGCATTGTCGATGACAATGTTTCTGCGCGCACGCTTCGATTGCGACGGCGACAGCTGAAAATGACATACCGATGATCTTGAAGCGAGAGACGTTCGAGAGGAAGTCGCCTACGGGCTTGTAGGGGCTCACGTGGTCAGGGCGAGGGTTGTTGCGGGTCTCAACGCCGGTGAAGCCGTCATGGCTGCCATTGCTGTTGCCGTTGGTGCCATTGGCATGGCCGTTGGTCTGTTCGGGTTCGCAGGTAGGACACATTGTGAAGGGCGGGTGTGAATGTGATGGAGAAAGGTTGCAGGCTGGGAGCTCGCGGATATTTGAAGTACAAAACGTTATCTCCAGGTGAGTCAAGAAAGTGCACGTCAAAATTCTTCTGCTTGCCGATGATGATGAAAGCGCAGGCCGAAGAACGGACCCAGTGGGATTCAGCCAGTAGGCGGTCTGCGCTCGCCTGTGGGGAACACTGCCAGTGGCTGCAATAGGATGACGCACCAGGCTGGCCCAGGCATTGCCCTTCACGCTTTGCTGGTTCTGTTCTCCCCACACTGCGCGGAGGAACTACAAGCTGCGTGATCAGCAAAAGGACAAATCACATCCTGTCAATTGCCTCACCAGGCGGCAAAACTGCTACACCGCCTCGTCCTTCACCCACAGCTCTATACCTATCCATGCAGGAGGTCTGCATGCGACACAAGCCTCACGCACTTTAGTATGTTGCGGCATCGGACAAGTGCCCGAGTATGCGATGGAACATCAGCTCAACTTCGCTGACCGATGCCTCCGAGTCACGTAAACTGCTTCGTTGATGGTGTTTAGCCGTGTGGGATTCTGCTTGCAATTGACCTGCCAAAGTATCACCTCTCACTGCAGCAGCTGTGTGACTTTGCAGCGTTCAAGGACGATTCGAGCTTGCCTGTGGAACTGCCAGAGATGGGCTAGTAACGCCGTGAATTCTCGCCTTTGGTGGGGAATTCATCGGCCAAGCAGTGCTGCCGCGAACCGTGCTGTGGATCGTCGAGTTTGCGTGAAGACTCACAAATTGCAGTCACACTCCCGCAATTCCAGGGTGCGGAGATGCCCCAGCTTCTCGAACTCTCGTGCGACATCCGCCATCGTCCGCCTTCCGCCATCGTCCGCCTCCAGCAGGCTAGTTCAATGCTTCAAAACCACGACCTCTTCATGGAGTCTGCGTATCTTCCTACGCCTGGTTTAATGAGGTGACCTGTGTTGCATACAACAAGAATCAGGCTTGCGGTTGCATTGATTTCTTCTGCAAATCACTAGCCGGCATGCTTGTCAATTGATATCAGGGTAGCAAAATGCGCGTCTATGCTGTTGGTGGTGAGCTGCGAAGCGCTCTGACTGCATATCTCAAAAGCACAATGACATTGCGCGAGGGTTTGAATCTGAAGAAAGTAAGAATGCGTATCGTTCTAACTGCCAGCCATGTATGCAAAAGATCAATCCATATGCAGATCCCAGAACGCCCAAGCCAAGTTCAGGATGCAGGCCCAAGCACTTTGGCACCTGTCCCTCCCACTGGCCAATGCATATGCAACCGTGCCATGCTCGTATGCTATGCAAGAGTAAACATGAACAAAAATAGTAAGTAAAGCTCATGGCTATGCATGAATGGGTATCATCAACTCGTGTGTATCGTTGCCATCATCATTGTCGTCTTTCACGACGTTGTAGTCGGGTTACTTGAAGCCGAGTCCAAGGCTGGAGTGGTGGAGGGTGTGGGTAGTTGCGTGCACAGAGGTGTCGAAGTTGCAGCTGGTGGAGCGGAGGCAACAGGCGCCGGCGTAGGCGCAGCTGTTGGTACAGGTGTCGGTGCCTTTGTGGATGCCTGTGATGGCACGGGGGTTGTGCCAGTAGATGCGGGGGTGAGGGGAGCTGGTGTGGAGGATCGTGTTTGTGCGGGTGAGGGTGTGGAGTCGGTTGTCCTCAGGCATCGAAGCTTGAGCGTCAGCTTTGGAGCTCTTGCCACAGGGACCGGTGGAGGATCGAGCTGCGACTGCTGAAAGCTCGACATCACGCCACTCGACTCGTCAGATGAAGTTTCGCTGCCTTCAGGTGTAGAGTCAGAGTCGAAGAGGTGCAGGGGTGAACGGCGTTTCCGTGTCCGCGAAGCTTGGTCATCGTTTTCACCCTCTACGCTTGGACTCGGCCGCTTCTTTGAAAGTCCCTCCGCGTTGAACTTGACGTTTGGCTCGCCTACGTGAGGTCCTGCAGCATTGCGTACTGAAGAGTAGTGCTCCCAAGTCTGTGACGTGTTAGCACGCCACTTGTCGTGGGCAAAGTTGCATCGAACATACGTGGTATGCAATATGCAGAGTCCGCCTGTCGTCCTCCGCAGTCAAATCATCGTTTTGCGAGTAGTATAGCCGAGGTGAGAACACATAGGTATAGTCAGACTGCCAGAGGCGAACATGCACGTTGAGGGCGGAGGCGAACGCTGAGACCTCCATGTTGTCTGCCCATTCACCAGGCTGCCCCATCTTCTCTACGTGCTCTTCAAACTGCTTTTGCAGCTGTTCTTCAGTATGATAGGTGGTGTCGATACGTGTCGCCTGTGCAGCGGTAGTGGTGCGTTTAGGATTCCGCCGTAGGTTGTTTGCAGCCATGTATTGACGGTAGAATTCTGAGTTGTCTCGCATATGCTCGATAGTGGCCTCTCGGAGGAACGCATGCATCTCCTGGTCGCCGTAGAGCTGGTCTGATAGAGCATTGAACAGGCAGTTGCCTTGCACACAGTCAGCCCTGTTCACGACGAAAATAATTGTGTTAGACTCACCGTCACCTCGTATATTGCTGGCATAGAGGCCATTGGCATCTAGTATGGGAAACTCGGGTGAGTTCGCTGGCTGCTTGCGGGGTGCCATATTGGTAGCTGGTGCAAGCTGGTCGCGAGACAGGAGAAGTCGGTGTACAGGGAGGAAGGCACAAGTGGGGTGACGCGTTCATAAGTATTTTCTGGTTTGTAGATGAAGCACACGATGTGCGATATAATTCAAGCACAGGGCCAGCCACCACAGTTGGTAAAGGTAGTGGCCCGTAGTTGAGGGGAACGTGAACCGGAGGATAACTTTGTGATGCGAAGCTCAGGTAGACGGCCGCAGGGAGGGACAGGGATTGGCCACTTGGCGAGCTGAGAACAACAATCACCGCCCCTTGTCAGAGCCGCAGGCTATTCAGGACCGTTGAACCTGATAAAAGAACACGAATAAGCGAACAGCAGTGCCAATGGCTACTGTTTGTACCCAAGGGTAGCGCAGCGGAGGAAATAGGAACGGCGGGATTGGCAGAAATTTTCTGTGCGTACCTCGGGAGCAACGATGATGTCACGGTTCAGAAGGAAGCTCTAGCTTTCAGTCCGGCGCATGGCGATGTGTGGAAGTGCTCAAAAAGGACGCTTTCGGCGTCTGTCTGAGAGGTGGCTGTCTGCTGCACGTTCCAGGCAGTGAACGGTGTATCGTCACGCCAAAAGGGTAACGAGCAAATAGTGCAGCCTTCACCTTATGTGCACGTAGCTGAAGGTCAGCTTGCTGTGTAGACAAGAACATGTGCTCTCGCGTTTCTGTCTCGTGCCCAGCTCTGTGTGCGCGCCTATCGGGCTGCGCCAATCACCTGGGCACTTTTGCGGCGGAAATGCCTCGACCCCGCCAATCCGAGTTGCAAGCTTCGGAGAGGTGCTCCAGATAAGGCCCATGGGACAGCTATATAACAAAGCATGATTTTGTGTTGTAGGAAGGTATCATCAGATCAGGCAACTACATCATCAAGAATGTCACAAACTAATGTCGTCGTTGTTGGGTAAGCATGTGCTTCAGCTTCCACGCTGCCGAATCAGGCAACTTCAAGCTCACGCTGACTGGAACAGTGCCGGTGTGATTGGACTGTCAACAGCTCTGGTACTGTCCAAACACAAGAACTTCAATGTGACAGTCGTGAGCAAGCATATGCCAGGTGACTACGACATCGAGTATGCCTCACCATGGGCAGGGGCAAATTTCATGCCAGTCGGTAAAGAGGGCAGCAAGTTACGAGCACTCGAGAAGGCAACATGGCCAGAAGTAGACCGGATATGTCGAGAGCTCCCAGAAGCTGGTATTCATTATCAAGAATGTAGGGTGTATGGCAGGAAGAAAGATGAAGGTACTGCTGTTGGTGTCTGGTTTCAGGAGTTGATGAAGGAGGACCCATGGTTCAAGGATCTCATGCCAGACTTGCGCATCCTTGACAAATCCGAACTCCCACCCTCCTGCGACACCGGAACAGTCTTCAAATCCGTCTGCATAAACACCGCCATATACCTCCCCTGGCTCGCGGGCCAATGCCTCAAGAACAACGTGATCCTCAAGCGCGGGATCCTCTCGCACATCTCCGAGGCGCCCTCTCACCACAGTGCCGGCAACGCTTCCATTATTCTCAACTGCACCGGCCTACTAACCTCCAAGCTGGGCGGCATAATGGACACCACCGTGTACCCGGGACGCGGCCAGATTGCAGTCGTGAGAAACGAGCCCGGCGCTATGCACACGACCTCCGGCACCGACGATGGCTCGGACGAGGCTATGTACATCATGCAGCGCGCGGCTGGTGGAGGCACTGTCATTGGAGGTTGCTTGCAGCATGGCAACTGGGATAGTCAGGTTGACCCGAATCTGGCTGAGCGTATCTTGCAGAGGGCTGTAGATATCTGCCCTAGCCTGGCGCCGAAGACGGGGAAAGTGACGGAGTTGAGTGTGATCAGGCATGGCGTGGGATTGAGGCCGATGAGGGAGGGTGGAATTCGGGTGGAGAAGGAGAAGATTGGGAAAGAATGGGTTGTGCATAATTACGGGCACGCCGGGTATGGGTATCAAAGTTCATGGGGGAGTGCGTGGGAAGCGGAGAGGCTAGCGTTGGAAATCTTGGAGAAGGAGGGCAAGACGGCGAAGTTATGAGTTGAATCGGCAATTCGATCAAATATCGCGAACTTTGTTCGTTATTTGTCGCCAACCGAACCGACCTTGCTGTTCTTTACAGCCGACAGCACTCTTTCCTCGAGATCCTTCACCGTACCGCTCTGCGCCAGTCGCTCTTGTGTGCCGCTATCGAAGTGGGGCTTGACGTTGAACGCATTTTGGCAGTACCTGATTTTATGTCAGGATAGAACCATCGTGTGATGGGGAGCTAGTACGTGACGAAATTGTCAAAGTCCTCTTTCACAAATCCAATGTCTGCCAATTTTGTCTGTCCGTCTAGCTGGAAATCATCCGGCTTCTTCTCCATGGCCTTGAGAATAGTCTCTACAGTTCGTTCAGGCCGTGGCAGTACGTCATCACTTGGGTTTGGCGAGCTCGCAGTCATCTTGATTGTGTGTAGAGGTATACACGAGCGATTGGGGAAACAAGGATAGGGCACGTTGACCCAGCAGATGTCTGTTGCACAAAGTGCCAAGCTAGTCATTTATAAAGATTTAAATGGAAGACGCGGCTTACATGAGTTGCTCATAGAAATACCTCAAACACCTACGTAGTGTCGCCGCCCACTTGTAATAGTTCGAGTGAGGCGTGTTGACAAACAGGTCTTGTTGCGGGGTAAGCTGTGCGTGCCGCAATCGCACTCCAATGCATCTGACGTCGGACGCCCATCCTGCCAGCGTGACCGGATAAGATCGCCAATAGATGTCTCGGGGCGCAAAGCCGTTATCAACACCCCGCAGTCAAGACATCAGCCAGGACCGGGTGCGTTAACGCGAGCGAGATACAGGCTGGCACGGCAGCGCTGGGGAACGTCACAGAGAGCCTGGAAGTATAAGTGTGTCAACACGACCGCGAACCAGATCCAGAGCTTGCCCACATACCTACTCCGAGGCAGCCCCTGGCTGTCGCCTTGTATTCCCGTTGAGCCGCATCAGGCTTGCGCCACGCCTCTCTGACGCTGCTTGATAGCATCGACTGCCGGTTTCAAGCTTTTCGAGGGCAAGCTCCAGTCTTGCAACTTCAAGGTGTCTTCTTGAGTCAGTATCCACAGAGTCTCTGCCGCAGTGATCCGGATCTGTTATAATTGTGAACATGTAACATGGGGAGTGAGTTGGCGAACGCACCTTGGGGAACGGATGCAAGAGCATACTTGTTACTTTAGCAAGAGTGTCTGCACGAGTTGCTGGGATCGTACCAAGTCCTCGATATACATCAAGCGCAAGGTGCAGTTTTTGTATATGCGTGGACTTGAAGTGAGCCTTTTGGGTATATGACAGAAGTGTTCGAAAGCTGGAGTTGTTACTCACGTGCCGTTCCTGCAATTTTCGAGGAAATCTTACCTGAAGTTTGTGGATTCGAGGCGGTGCATGACCCGCATATCGAAAAGAAACGCCAATCCTTCGAGCAGTGGGAGCAAGACTCTGTCGTTCTGGAGCTCTTTCTTGAGCAACTCCACCAAGCATGTGGCAAAGTCCACTAGCGACATCTCCTTGCTCACTAGATTGGTGATCAGGGGCAATGCTTCAGTAAAGTCCAGCAACGCGTCTCTGCAGTTTTGCACAACCGACTCGGATGCCATGCCGGCCGAGCCAACGAGACCTTGACAGATGGCCTCTCTTATCGCAGGCGAGTCGGTCGTTTTCATCGCATCCAGGGCTTCTCGGAAGTAGGCTCGTGAAGAGACATCGTCAGCTGCTGCGGTCACAATCATAGACTGCCTAGCAAGGAGGCCCCCAGCGATGATAGCCGCTGCTCGTGCCCTGACCTTGTCCAACTTCTCCAATGATAAACGCACAACATCTGCGTATATCAGAAGGTCTGTCTCAGCTGCCTGGTCGTGGAACAGATTGGCTTCCCCTGCTGTTCGAACAGCATTGAGAGCCTCCAGCCGCACAAGCGAGCCTACATCACCCCGCTCGGTGACCGTGTAGTCGTTCAGGGCTATGTGCAGCGCACTCGCTATTCGGTCTTTGACATCGGCTGCTCTGGGCGCTTGGTCATCCTTCGTAAACTCCTGGCAGGTCTTCAGTAGAGTATTCAGCGCTCTCAAAGATACCGTTCTCGCTTCGATCGCTACCGCTGCGGTACACCTGAACGTGATTGTCTGCAGGATGCGCGTACGCAGCTCTGTAGCCGTGCCACCCAAAGAACACATCGATACACCATAAGCAGACCCGAGCGCGATTACATGGCCAGGACATCGGAGCCCGCCGTACGAGTTCCCATTCTCAAGCTTCGTCAACCACGTGGTTACCAAGGACTCCGCAAGATCTGAACTGACGTGCTGCAGGATTGTGAGAACTTCACCAGAAACATCGGCAATCGCTTCCAACACAGTCTCTTCGTGACGCGCAAGACACAAATTGACGATACGAATGATCTCGGCCACAGGCACTTCACAAACCCACTCGTTCCTTGGTACTGTTCTAATAGCACGAACAAGAGCTGCAATTAAGGTGCAATAAGATGCAGCTGTATACTCGGGCCGCATTGACGGTGCGGTGAAAGATCTATCCTCAAGTTTGAGCTGATGGTCAAATAGGTGCCATAGATGCGTGAAGGCTGCCTGTCGAGTGGATTTTGAAGGTGCCTCTGGATGATTTGAAACTTCCAAAAGTGCTGCTAGGGCTGCCACAAGCCCTTGACGCTCTTCAACCTCCCGAGGTCGTAGTGTCTTCAGCTGGCTGCATATCTGATCGATCATCTGTTGTACCATGGGGAGCATCTGGCTTATCGATAGTAAACCTATCGATCTGGCGGCGAAAAGACGCGAATCAGAATCCAGCGCACCCGTTCCTCGCCATCCCAGTGAGGCTTCGAACAGAGCTTGCCAGTACAATGGATGTAGATCACCGGCCTTGACTGCTACGTCGCACATGGCTCGCTGGCGGAGACCGACCGCGTGGAAGTCGACGGCCTGAACAAGTGGAATACCCTCGTGTATGGTATTCGGATGACGACCGATAAGCTCCTGCAATGCTGCAGATGACCCTCGACGGATATTGCCCGCTGGGTCGAAACAGGCAACAACGACTAGCTCTATCGCCAGTGTCTGAGGCACGGACATATCTGGTCGATGCTTGGATGCCCGTATGGATGAAGTCTGTACTGCCAGGAGATCATCCGTAGAGTAGCGGCGAGACATAGCCCATATACCGAAGCAAGCAGCGTCACGTACGTTGGTGCCAATCGAACCGCCGGTCGGTGATCGTTGTTCGAAGCTGAGTGACAGCAAAAGTGCGTTTAGTACGTCTGGAAGCTGATGAGTCGGTATGGCTTTTCGATACAGCAGGTGAGAGAGAGTCAGGGTCAGGCCGTGCCAGCGGAGAGTATTGACTCCACTCAAGTTGCGCTTGGTCCCTTGCCAGTACACATTCTCGTTCAGTGATCCGAGGATTGCTTCAATCACCTCTTCGGCCATATCTGAGTCGAGTTTTAAGGTGATCACACTGAGTGCTTTACTCGCTGCATATCGGACCGGTGTGTCGCCATCACCGACTGCTTCCAACACTGCCTCGACGAATTCCTCTAGCGCAGTCGTAGGATCGAGACCTGATGGTGTCAACGTTGCCTGGAGACAGTGTGTGACAATGTTTCGCATGGTCTTGACCACCAGTTTGCGCGCCACCGCAGAAGACTTGAGGAACGTGAGGCTCTCTTGATATAAGATGCTTTGACACACTTGAAAAGCAGGTGCAAGGAACGGGCCAATTTCCTCATTAGTGGCAGAAGCCACGAGACCCGACATGAACGACAGCACACCGATACATCTATGTATATCAGAGGTGTCTTGAAGAGCGTTTGAGAAGAATGACAGAGCCCAATCAACGAGCACGTGCAGCAGTCCAAGCTCTTGCATATCTGGGCGGACGCAGAGCGTGACCAGGAGTTTCGCAGCAGCTGTCCTTTCTTTCGATGCAGACTGCAGACATTGAAAACAGATGTTGAGGACGCGGAGTGTTATGCCGGGAGCCTGTGCCGGAAGTTCAATGCCTAGCACTGTCGCAGTCTCTTCTGACGATTGCAGGGCCGATATGGAGGCCAGTGGGAAAGGTGCGAGTAGTAAGTGTGAGAGCCACAGAAGGAGGACATATCGTTCCGTCCAAGGCACTATCGACTGCGGAAGAGAGTCATCACCTGCCTTCCGAAAGTTCTTTCCGACCTCGAATTCTCGCAGGATCGGCTCGAGGTAGCGTGGCTCGTTGTTGAGGAAACCTTTGATCACCTTCTCGCCTCTGACCTTGCAGAAGAGGTTGATGATGTAACATATCGCATGCGAGGCAGGGACCTGGCCTTTCTTTGCTTTCTCTCTGGATGTCGGTTGCAGCAACTCCAGATAGGCAGCAACTAGAGGAGGAAGCAGATTCTTCAGGTGCGTATCAAGAAGCTGAGGATCCTCCTGAAAAGGTTCAATCTAGGTCAGGGTTAATCACTGTCACGTTGAACAGAGGTATTGAACATACTAGAGCGCATGCTCGGTACATGTCCATCTCTCGCACAAATTGACGAACGGGGGCGGCTGTGGTCCCATGTTGACGCCCTCGGACTAGCTTTAGCAACAGCTTCTCGAGATCCGCGAGCAACGCAGATGATGCACGCTGTAACTTGAGGTCATCGTCTTCTCCGCTCATGGTGTCGACGCTGTTGTAGTGGAGCTCAATGGAAGCCTAAGTGAACGAGGGTCTTGGCTACACGACTCAGCGTCTGCCACTTTGACGCGTGCGCCTGACTCTGGGCCTTCTCGCAGTCCGCGACGCGTCTGACGTGCATGTGCCCGCCAACAACCACCAAAACTTTCAAATCGCACGACAGCACTCATAATGGCGGAGGTAAAATACAAAGACTATCTCGCAGCATGCATCATTACCGGAAACCAGCCGGTATGCCACTAATGACGCCTCAACTCCTTTCGAATCCTGACAAGCTCCAGGTCACTTACAAGCTGCTTTCAAGAGCTCTGCAGGTCAATGTCAGTGTTGCGAAGTGGTTAGTGAGTATGTTCTCCAGCTACGAGCTGTCCTGACTCACTATAGGATGCTCTTCGATTTCCATCAGAAGCAGAACGCAAAGAAAGCCAACTCGATCCACGCAACCTACCTCATCTCCGGCACGAAGCGCTCCCTCGACGACATCAGTGGCACCAATAGCCGGGGCGACGAAGTTGTCAGCATGCGCAGCTCTCCGTTTATGAGCTCCATGCCAGAGCAGGAGGGTGCAGCGCCGGAGGAAGAGCCTGTCAAGAAGTCTGCCTTGCTCATGGTCAGAGAGGAGGAGCTGGCGAGTGGGTCGCACTGCACGCATTATTTTGACAGTTGCGCTGATCATACATGCAGAAACTAGGGCTGAGTTCTCCGAGGAAGCCTCCATCCATATCTACAGCTTGGAACCAGGACCACTTGAGGTATGAATGGGAGGAAGGATAACAAGACGACGGCTAAGAAAGACAGAATTTGAATGTACTGGCAGCATGCAACCGCGAGGCTAACGCTGAGTCTGCGGACAACGACCCACTGGAACGATGGCGACTCTATGGATCAATTCAAAATCACCACATCAAGGTAATAGCGACTCTTTTGTTTTGGTTGTTTAGAAGGGTATTAGCTGATGACCGCGTAGCGAAGGACGGCAAAATATGCACCTCCTCTTACCGCCGCTGTCCCCACTAAGCTAGCTGCCAAATCTACAAACAAACCATCTGCAAAGCCTCTGGTGGCCATCCAGCTCAAGAAGGAAGTCTCGGCATCCTCACGTAGAGGTAGCGCTTCTGAGGATAACGCGTCTGGACGATCGACACCTCAGCCTGCTGCGGCTCCGAGCACATTGAAGAGGTCAGACTCAACCAAATCTACCGGCATAAAGAACAAGACTGCTGGTGATATCTTCAAGTCGTTCGCAAAGGCCAAGGCAAAGCCGAAGGATACTGTGAAGTCGAACGGGTCCACTTCTGCGTCTGCGCAAGACCGTAGGTTAATTAGAGTTCTTTGCTTAAACTTTTATCTGATTTCTACCAGAACCCATGCAAGGCATGTCTGAGGACGAAGGCGATGACGATGAGCCTGAAGTACAGGTCGACACCGAAAAGGTTGAGGCTGCGAAGAAAGCTCGTGATGAGCGCGCTGAAAAGCTACGGAAGATGATGGAAGTCGATGGTAAGCCTGGGGCCAACTGTTGCCTTGGCACTAGTTTAACAAAGTACAGACGAAGATATGCCTGACGCCCCCGTTACAAGGGAGATACCAACAGAAGCTTCACAATCCGAGAAGGCGGAGACGCCCAAAGAAGAGGAGCCAGAGCCTAGCGTCACCATACAGAACGGCCGAAGGAGAGGCAAGAGACGAGTGATGAAGAAGAAGACGGTCAAGGACGAAGAGGGCTACCTAGGTAGGCACAACCCGATGTTGTCGTCGAATGATGGCTAACAATCAGCAGTGACCAAAGAAGAGGCGGCATGGGAATCGTTCTCAGAAGACGAGCCTGAGCCCAAGCGAGCCAAACCTGCCCCCAAGCCAGCAGCAGCCAAGGGTAAGCCTGCTACAAAGAAGGGTCAAGGAAGCATCGCAAGCTTCTTCAAGAAAGCATAAGAAGCTTGCGAATACCGGCCCATTGTGTTGTCGATATATACTTTGCAGATACCCAATCGCGCAATATGCATGTTCCAGTCAGGTGAACCTTACTTCGACGGCTAAGAAATCTGCCTTGGTCGATCTGCGACACGTCCATGTCTGCCGTCTATGCTTCTAATGATTGCGCCGCCTCACTTTCGCATCACAATCACTTAATCGTCCATGCATCTGGAAGAGGAAGTAGGTGACGACAGGCGGGCCGCATAAATTCGGGCCAGAGACGGCGCACAGTGAGCACGGGGACGCCGAACGGTCGAACGAGTCAAGATCTGTGTACAACGCTGCTCGTAGCACGCTCTGTGGCACCATACTGTAGAGAACGGGCGCCTGCGTCGCACAAATCGGCGACCTGTGGAAGCTCGCTTCGGGGCAGCCGTGCATGGTTTGAGAAGAGAATGAATTATCCTGTCACGAGACGACGAGATTGTGTCGCATAGGACGATCACTGCTCAGATTTACCATCTGAAGCATGCTATTTTTCTTATGTTGTTATGGGCCTGCCTCTGCAATTTGTGGTTCACGGCCACAATTCCTCTGTTCTCCAGCCGGCGTTGTGACGCGCTGTCTCGCCGTCCCACGTGTATCTGAACCTCCTGGCCTTCTCTGGGTCGCTGAGATCGGTCTGCTCGACGACGTCGGGGACGATGACTACGAGACGGAAGTTCTTTCTTGCGACTTCGTCGTGAAGGTCATCTGCTTTTGAGCCAAGCTGAAGGCGCTCCTTATCGAAAGGTGCCGTTACGGGCTGGCCGGGAGGGGGATTCTTGAAAGAGCCTAAAGTCGATGTCAGTTTTGTATATCCTTAAGACAAGTTTGGAGAGAGGTACCCTTGATGGCAGGAGACTGGTTGCCAAAGAACCCTGTAAGCTCCCTTTGCCAGCTCCACTCGCTCTCTCCACCCTCCTTGAGCGCCCTCATCCTCTTGCCGACCTCGCTCTTGACTGTCCTGACGCCGCTGCTCTCATCGGAGCTTTCAATGTCGTCGGCGATAATGTAAGCCTTCCCAGCGACGCGCCATTGTGTTTGTGTCTCGCCCTCAACCCACCAGACAGCCTCGACTGGCCCTCCACCGCCGCTGCCCTGAATCTGATCGCCGCTCTCCGCGTGCCCGGCGCTAGTTTTAAAGATCTGTCCGACCTTCTCCATGCGCACATCCGTTGTGAAAGTTGGGCAATCGCTGTGGTAGAGCTCGGGGTTGCGCTCAGCACCGTTGTGCTTGTTCTCTGGCAGCTCGGCCCAGAAGCCTCTGAAGATGCAGTATCGCACGCGGGGAACGTATTCCACAGGTGCGCCTTCAGGGGCTTTGTCGAGGGTGCCAAGGACGAATTGGGGCGGCTTCATCTCGCCCAGGTGTTTGCTGAAGAGCTGCTTCCATGGTGCAGGCGGGAGCGTCGAGGCGGCGGGAGTGGTGGTCGACATTGTGCGTAGTAGACGCGAAAGACGGAGCGCTGGTCGTGAAGCTATGGTTGCTGTTTGTGACTATTTCTGAGGTGAACGCGAGGATTGGAGAGGTATGGATGAGAACATTGGAGCTCTCGATGCTATGTAAGAGTGGATGTCATGTCGTCATCAAACTGCGTCACAGCTAGAGATCTGGTAGCAATCGACAATGCGAGGTCTCGACTATAGTCGAAGGCTGAGTCTGCACCCTCGACACACATCTTGCGAGACTACAGAATATGGTGCCTCCGTTAAGCTGTCAATCTGTCGTCTACCTCCAGCTGCTGGAAAAGGTGCAAATGCTTGGCATTCACTTACCGATACTTCGACATGGAAAGCACGAGGCACCTGCAAGGCATTTACGAATCACAGAACTTCGATGACATGAGCGCTCGTCGATTCTGACAACTGTCTCGTCTGATGGGGTTCGTATCGTCAATTCCTTCGCCGCGTCATCACCTGATTAGAGCCCGGAGGCACTCACCAACGAGTCTAGCCTTGCACGGACACTGATGCAGTGATGAGCAGAAACGAGCGTTGAAAGACGCAGTTACAAGAAGAGGGGCGTTGATCAGCGCTCAAATCATACTTTCTTCTCCAATTGGTGGCCTGCAGATGTGTTTCGTGCTTCGCTCTGCCCTGCAAGAAAAGCAAAGCTAGAGGCCCGGCCCGGTTGCCTTTCCAAATAAAGCATGCAGTCAAGCGTCACAGGTGAAAGTTGAGCGGTGCGGCAAACACCTCCAAGGTCCAATCTTATTTAACCAACTTATCAAGTTTCTGCAGGTCAAGCAAGGACCGCAGCAGCGCTTCCAGAAGGTCGCCGACCTGAGTCTCAGTCTGGGGAACGCGTGCCGAACGTTGCATCTCGGATCTACAAGGTGTCTGCGATAACGGGTTACACGGCAGCCTATCTGGAGCGTTTTCGTGGACGTTCTCAAGCTCTGTAGTAGGTATGGATTAACTTGGCAGCGTGTCGGCGTAAGAATGTTGGAGGTGTTCGAGAAGGTCATGGTGGACACAAAGGATTAGCCTCTCAAAGAAGACACCAGACATATCAATGGTGGCGATCTGATCGAGATATTTGAGTCTGTCGGCTGTGGCTGGCTTTGTCCGTATCGCCGTACACATAGGCGCTTAGAGTATGAACCATTATTCTGGGATGGTGTTGGCCGTATGCAGTCAAATGAAGCGAAACCACCCCACGCTGATTTTGAACAAAGAGCAATCCTGGCTTTAACATTTGGTGCCATTAGAGAGTTACGAAGATAGAGCTGGAGGTATTCAGTTCGGTTTCGGGAGTCTCGGCTCTTCTAGACTAGACCCCTTGTCCTTCTGGTCATCATGATGGCAGGTGAGACGTGGTTGTCCCCTCATGCGCCGCCCTTTGCGACCATTCGTCCGGTGCAATTGTTCGAAGCGCTGAGGGGTTGTCTTGATGTGTTGTTCGCTGTGGTCATGTGCTCATCCTCTTCGAGCAGCGTCTGCGGATGGATGTCGCTGCTTTGCAAGATCTTAGCAGGTGTGTTATGGCAATCATGACGAACACGTAACTTTGCAATCTAATTCACACCGCAAGATGTGAGCAACGAGGCACTAGCCTAGTGCCCACGTTAGCCCCCGTTTCCGTGTGGAGGCACGGGAAGGAAACGCCAGCTGAAGGTGATTGGTGAACAGCCGCAGCTGCCACTATTTACCGCGCCGTTTTCGTCCAGTGAGACGGCCTTGCGTGGAGGGCGAATCCCTTTTGCTGCGCGTTTGATGCTCGAAGGATTGGTTTCGCAGGCATCCCGCCGATGGCACAGTCACGGTTGTCTAATACTTTCGAATTGCGCGGCTGTTGTCGCAGTCATTGCACCGACGGCACAGCTACGGTAGCCTCCCCTTTGTGGATCACGGGCAAGCAGGTGATGTCCTTGAAGTCTAATCATGCACTTGGGGTTAGTCGACTGCAAGTGTGTAGATCGTCTCATCTCCTCTGCTCCGGACTGCTCGACCACAGTGCGGAATTCTCAGTCCAAGGTTGATAGCCATGCGCAGCGTAGCACGCAGCAGACGTGCTCACCGGAAATACAGGACTGCGAGGCCCTCCAGAGGTTCCCAGCGGCCCAGACCAAAATCGACCAGGGTCGAGTGCGAATGCGATCGACGCCGCGCCAATGTGGCACAAAAGGGCCGTCTGAACGGGCTGAATCTAGTAAACGAACCGTTCACTCGGAATATTCTGCGTTCTTTGAGTCCTTGCGCCTGGTGCGGGCTCCGCTCTCCTCTTTCCTGCACGCTCCGGTAATGCGCCGTGACTTTGCGCGACCGTAATCATCTTGCGTGTCCGCCCGCTGGAGCATGGGCTGTTGATCATTTCATCCGTATTATATGCAGTACCCCTGCTGCCAACCGCCTCCAAGCAAGTCGCCGACGCACTATCCTCCCGCCCTACTCCGCTGGCTGCAGGCACGTTACATTCCTCCACCAACGCCCGCCCGCACTTTACGATCTTAACGACTGTTCGCTGGACGACTCTGCTTCCTGTATACCGTACTTGCACGCCAACGAACGCCGCCTCTACGCACTGAACCTGTGCTTTCCTACACTGGCCTCCTCTCGACTTGGCTTGCAAACCACTCAATCCAACATTGCACACGAGCAGCTCGCCCATCATGTCTGACATCACCAAGGCGTTCACTTTTCTACAAGACACTATACCACAATGGCTCCGGGACATCAACAACGTAGAAGAGAGGGTCTCCAACATGCAGCAGGAGATCGGCAGGGTCTCTGTGTCGACATCGCCGTTCGGAAAGGGCAAAACAGGATCCATGGAGTCGACACGACCCGGGAAACTGGACCCTGTCGCCGAAGAGACCACACCGTCGAAACCTACAATGCCTTTTAACCAGCTTGTTAACCGCAAACGCAAGTCGCCCTCGGTCACTTCTGGCCGTGCCTCTGGACCCACGAGATACCGCCCCAAGACGATGGTCGTGGTCAGCTATGACGGCGACATGCAAAAGACGTTCGAGCTGCTTGTACGCGGACTGGCAACAGGGCGCAATATGCTGAGGAAGGCTAAGATGGAGGCTAAGATGGCCGAGTTGGCTGCCATTGCCGGCTCAAGCGAGGATGAGGACGATGATGAGGAAGATGATCAGGAAGAACACATCATGTCGAAGATCAGCTATCGGCCGCAGATGGCATCGTTACGTATGCGTGCCGCGGCCAGGAGAGGTCGAGGTGGAGCCGGCGGCCCAACACCCCCAGCAGAGCTCTTCGAGACTACAGATAGGACATTGGAGCAAGCGCAGGAGCTGTGCGAGAAGTCAGCCCACCTCACTCTGCGAGAAGGGGACTGCAGAGCCGAGCTGAAGCTTGCCCATGTGCATCTTGAGAACGTTCTGTCGACAGCGAAGATGGAAATCATGAAGTGCGCTGCAAGCCAAACGCAGCCTACACAAACATGTCAAGACCAAGACACGTCGGACACATCCGTGTCAACGATAGAGCCGTCTTACAAGCGGCACTTCCCAAGCATATCAGCACCCAGACCGGTCATGGAGCCGGAAGCAAAGCTGGAACCCGTCACCACACAGTCGAATCTTCATGCTCCAGTCGCAACCTCAATCAAAGCACCGAAGACGATGGACATCGAGGTCGACGACGATGATGAAGAAGATGAAGATATAGACTTCGTCATGCCGCCTGTGCGCTTCACCTCACGGCGAGCTGCCCGCGCCTGAATATTCCTTTGAACTCCGTTTGGTCACATTTGTGTTTGAGCGATCTCATTGAAAATCTGAACATGGCGTCTTCAGGGCATAATAGTATACAAGGTTGCATCACACTTGTCACGAACAGGATACCCCATTTGCATTACCGCATTCAAGGGGTAGAAAGCCTCGCCGCTGCTCTTACTTCTCGCTGCATACTTTCTGAAGGTTATAATCACTGTCACTTTTTGCAGTCGGCGGCAGACGCTGCAGACTCTGCGCCATTTACAGCGATACCCAATGCACTACTTCTTGATATCAATCTCGCTTCGTTCATCTTACTCGCTTCCAAGTTGTTGTGCCTTTTGTGTGGTATGCCGGTCGTGGTGCCTGCCTGTTGCGCTCCTGCCCTCCACAATCAAAATCGGCCACATCGCGGGTACTCCTTCCTCGCACTTCCTTGCTACGCGGCTGCCTAGCAATCTTTCTCCCTCTCGGAAACGCTGCATTTTTCCGTGCATTCACATTCACCCTTACACCCCTGCCCGGGTCCACACAGACTACAACAGCCGGAGCAACCATCACTCTTGCAGTCACAGGCCATGACATCACCTGCCTCAACTGATACTGACGAAGCCACAAAGGATTTTCTCGGCAGGGTCGTCATCTCCATCTCACAGCGCTCGGAGAGTGGAATCGATGTGCGAGCCACTTCACCTCCAGTACAAGCATCAGCTGACTAACGTACAGGATGGCTCCGACTCTCCTCCGCCTAGCCCAGAGCTAGGCATGGGCAGCCCGAGTGGAAGTGAGATTGGCGATCTAGAGCTGGATGATGCAGACAGGCAAGACGTGGCGGATGCAGGACCGTCTGCTACACCTGTGAGTGAAACCATTCCAATGTCAGTTCAACAGTGCCGACTCTGACTTCCCAAGGGTTTTCAGCAGCAAGAAATCGATTCAGCGGCCGAGTGCGCGAGTAAAGAGGCTGCGAAGAGATTGCCGCGCAGACACCACATCCAACTGCCACCATTGGAGAGCGCCCAACGAGCAAGCACGGACATTGAGAACGCTCAACTCAAGACACCTTCCCCAACATGTCCGCCGATCCGACGCAGTGCCCGGGCTAAGAGTACCCTCATTTACGACCAAAGGTACCATCCAATGGACGATGTCATTCGACCGTCACAAGCAGCCAAACGCCGTTCATTGCATGGTGAGCGACCTCCACTTGGAAGTGGAGTAGACGGTGATGGTTCGGAGGAGTCAGGTTCTGACGTTGGAAGTATGGCTGGCGATGATGACAGCGATGGCGAAGAGTCGCAGCCTACGCGGGGCCGTAAGAGGAAGCGGGTGAGGACTCTCACTTCTGAACCTACTCGGCGTTCGTCGCGCAGGAGAACGAATCCGAAGGTCTCCTACAACATGAACATACACCCTCAAGACAGCGACTTGAAGCGAGTCTGGGCATGCGACGGATCGAAGAGCTCACCATCACCGGCTAAGCCGACTAAGCCTGCCGAAGCCATGTCCTCGACAATGGAAACTTCGTCTGATGATTTTGAGGAGGTGTGTAGAACACTGCTAGTGGATGACTCAGAAGGTGAACGCTCCGTGCAAAGATTCCAACCGATACCTGTGGGCAACACTGACTATCTTCAGACTGCTCGTCAGAACCAGTACCAGAGCCTCTCCCGGGGTCCTCAATACATCATTCGCACACTCTGGTACCTGTCACAAAGCAGGACCAAGAAATGGTCGATAAATACCCAGCCTTGCGCTCAGATGTTGCGTATTTCTCTGCTGATCAGGGTGTGTGGCCAGTTGTGAAGGGGCTTCCGTTCCAGATCTTCACGGAGCGAATAGAAGATCAGCTGAGCGCGGAAGCAGAGGCGGCATCGCCATTTCGTTACGAAGATGAAGACAAAGAGAACGACGTCGTCAACCCTGAACTTGCGCCTAGACCTAACCCACTCGGTGGCATTTCTATCATACCAGCTTCGCATTATCGTCGCGCGCCGGGAATCTACACCACCTCAGGTCACGACTCGATAGCCAGTAATGCCTTCTATGTCAACCCCCAGTTCGAAGCATCACCATACGGTCTGACCTGGAGTGACGGCGCTCATGACGTGCACATCAGCGGCACCAACGACTGTCCGGTCCCTGACTATGTGCGCATCTTAGCGTCCGGTGAACACCTGCCTCGGGCATCTATGACCGCTGAAAATTGTCACTCGCGCAGAGACCACAACATCGCCAGTTCTTTTCCGATCCGAGGCCTCGAGGGTCTCGAATTCTTCCGCTGAAGACTCGTTCTTGGATGCAGTACCTATCGACAGTCGACAAACTCACTCCTAAGGTGGACAGTAATGAGCGTGGCATGACTCTGGCATAGCGCTCGTCGCGTATGATCAAGCGGCACGTACAGCAGATGATCTTTCGTATGTTCGATCATATGTGACACCCCATCTCTGGCGCTTCGATTCCTTATATTTGGCTCAATGTATGAGGAATGGACTGGCATCTATGGAAAATCAATGCAAAAACGCACAAATCCAAAGGCATGTTGAGTGACATCAGCCTAATAAGCCTCAGAACTATAAGTCAGCACACAGACCTTGTTGGAGGCGCCTGCGTACTACCGTGGAGGCGGTGATCCTCGGACTTGAACAGTAAGGAAATTGTGATAGACGGCAAGTACTTGTCACGACTTCGTCAATGGCTGAGGTGGATCTTTGCAAAGTCCGGCTCGATGCTCACAGTCCAGAGGCAGCTCGTGGCCTAAACAGTCTTTTGACGAGCATCACCATCGCTGAGGTCTCGTAAGGCTGCTGGACTAGTTGAGGATCCCTGTGTCTATACGTCACTAATTGTCCCACCCAAAGCTTATATCATCTTAGCGACCGTGAAACAAGACATGATCGATCATCTTCGTGTCGCCGGCTGTTGAGTTTCTCCCCCTGCGCAGGGCCACTTGGTGGAGTCAGCCAAATGGTAATCTGACGGAGAGATTACCGCTGTGGCTGCGAGGCACAGTCGAAGGGTTCAGCGAGCTGATTCCCCAACTGAGCAGAATGTACAGGGATCCTTACACTGTGCTGACTGCGAGTAAGCTTACACTGTTTTGACTGCGAGTAAGTTTACACTGTGCTGACTGCGAGTAAGCTTACACTGTGCTGACTGCGAGTAAGCTCAGCGCGCAGACTCGAGATGCAAGGCTGACTGCCGAGGTCCGTGCAGATGAGGCTTGCTTGAACTCGATGCACTAGACGTGCATACATACACAGTACCGACTTTGGCACTCTTGATGGCCTCGCACTGACGACATCGAGCCCGCATCGCTCTTGTACTCGATTTGTGGTGCTGCCGATATTCTAAAGCGCAAACCCGGACACGCATCGCCCGCGCGGTTTGTGAAGTTGGGCAGCGGTGCAAGCCTAGACGAATTACCACTGACAGTATCTCCGCCTCAGCGCCGCAGAATTCCCACATCCACTGCATCTGAACACGAGCGTAAGTCATTCGCACACGTGCGTGTCTGCCTTTGCAGAGCGCGGGCGCCCCGTCTGCAAACTCTGCACTCCTCTCAATGGCTGCGCTGGCTGAGCGGGCGAGCCTTGCACTTGTACACATGCAGCTAATGGGCTTGGCCATCTTCACCAACACAACATCTTAGGGCAGGCCTTAAAGGCGTGCCGAAGGATTGCGACTGCAGCTAAATTTGTGCGTCACGCCGGCTACCTGTCGATCCAGGCTTGCGCTCGGGGCGTTGACTTAAAGTGGTCGCATTGGGAACACGTGGGCACGAGACAAGCTCGAAACGAGTCGAAAGGTCGTTGACCGAAGTGCTTCTATCGTTGTCGAAACGTTCACATTTGCAGGGCTCTGCATTGAATGCGATCTGTAACCGACACAGGGTGTTGAATCGATGTTCGCCGACAAGCTGGTTAGGGTTGAGACGGTGGCTGATCATCAACCAGGTGTTTGCTGGTACCTCGAGGAACAACCGCGTTTCGACTGCACAAGCAGGGCATCACGACATACCTATGCACCGCTGCAAAGCATCACCGGCGCGCAACACAGCCCTGTGGGTCCTCCCTGCTTCTATGAGCATTGTTCGGAGGCTGCGTCCGTCAACCAAGAACACAAGAAGACGGGTCAGAGAACAACGGCGGCACTGTATCGATTATGAACGACATGCAATCGTCACATCCGGTCGCTGTCGAAGTGAATCAACAATGATGCTTAATGCGACAACGATGTTTCCGAAGTCAGCATAGACGTTTGGGCGAAGTAGGCCGCATCCCTTCCTTTGCAGCTCCGCTATCTTCCTCCTCGGACGTCAACACCGTCGAAACATCATCCCGTTCGTAAACAACGCAACCACGCCCATAAGCCGTCGACTCAGATCTTTCCTTGCGCGGTCAGATCGGCAGGATTTCCCCATCATCGTGACGCTCGCGCAGCTTCGTCCAGAACGCCATGTGTATCCGACTGAGGAAGTCACGATGTGGCCGCGGCGCCTGTGAGAAATAGGCGTCTTTAGCCTACGACCTGAGCTTGTGGCTGGCTCATTTCGGTCGCCCGTCATCAATCAATACACCAATCCGCATCGTGCCCTCACCAAGCAGTGTGCAGATCGGTGGGAATTCGACGTAGTCCCCGCCGGACAATGCAGGGCTCTGCACATTGCGCTACAGCCTGCAGCTCGTCCGGAAATTCACCATGTGCATTCGGACCGTAGTCGCTGTCTCTAATGATAGAGCACGTTGGTGTTGGTGTTTCCCGCGGGCTGGACCCCTACGATCGCACGCATTTAGAGTCGCACTAGTACAGATGCATGATCTGGGTGCGTGCACGCATCGAAGGGCACAGCCGCATCCTCACTTTCGGGGACCAGCGGTCCCAGACTTTTCGTAGCTGGTGATATGGCACGAGCTCACGGCAGCCGTGTGTTTCTAATGGTGGTCTTTTAGGATGTGCTCGGGCGCCGCCCCATTGAGGCACGCTGTGTGAGTGTGCGCGAGGCCGCTGTCGCTGTCTGAGACTAGGATTTCTCACACTGTCCTGAAGGTTATAAAGTCGCCGATTCCTTTTAGTTTGGAGGAACTCAGCATCCAGAAGCAAGTACCCAACTACGACTGCTTCATAAGGTACCAATTTTTCTTACCGTTGCCGCCTCAGATATACACCTGCCGGCAACGCGAACTTCCATCTCCACACCACTCGTGCCTTTACGAAGATAGCCCCAGTACGCCTTGCAACGCACGGTCCCTAAGACTATCGTTGGCTGAAGGCGAGTAATATCATTTCTTAGCACCACTCTCAGCTTAGCTCCCATCCCCTCGCGGCCATATCGTAGACGGGCCTGTTCATCCTTTCCCGTACATGGTGAACGTCCCTATAAACTAAATCGCCCCTTCGGAGTTGATAACTTCAATCCGGACTTCGCCGCGAGGAATCGACAAAAGCGTTCCAGTATCTGTATACTTCGAATTATACACATACTCGAACCCCTTCCACGGACCTCCAGGTCGTCTTCATACATACCCAGGATTCAGGATGGTCAAGCTTGTTGCTCTTGCCTTCGGGCTGCTCACTGCTGTGGCTCAAGTGAGCGCTCAACAGACAGTCAAGGTCATGCCATTCGGTGCTTCGATAGTCAGCGTAAGTTCACGCGTGCAGAGGCCTTTGACCAGTAGCTTCTCTAACACCCACCCAGAGATGTTGGCGCACCAACCTCCAAGCCAAGCTCCGCAGCGACTTAACCACAAACTTCGACTTCGTCGGGTCGCAAAAGAGCACATGCGCTGGGACTGCCGTCGACCAGGACCACGAAGGCCACCCCGGTTCCCAAGCAACAGACTTCGCCGCCAACGGCAACCTGACCGTCTGGCTGGACCAGAACCCGCCCGATGTCATCCTCATGCTGCTTGGCACCAATGACATCCTGATTGGCAAGAAGTCTACCGGCGACATCCTCAAGGCCTACGACACCCTAATCGCCCAGATGCGTGCTAAGAACTCCAAAATGCAAATCATCATCTCCAATCTGCCCCCCCTGGACACCAAGCGCTGGCCACAGGCCGCACAGGACGGCATCGTCAACTTGAACACCGCGATCAAGCAGTACGTGCCCAGCAAGACCACGCGCGACAGCCCTGTGACCTTTGTAGACAACTACACTGGCTTCGATGCGGTTGCCGATACCGCGGATGGCGAGCACCCCAACGACTCCGGAAATGAGAAGATGGCGACCAAGTTCTTTGCGTCGACGCGTGATGCGATAAAAGCTGTGAGTGCGAAGAACATGACGACGAGAAAATTTAAAGGATTTTTTGGCCGTAGACTGGCGATGCTGGCGCAATAGGGGGAGACCAAGACATGCTGGCATGGCTGGGACGGACGACACGACTATTATGATCCACGACTTAATGTGTTATGCAATTGCATGATGATCTTACTGTACTTAGACCGTTTATCTTCTGTCTTGGAGTCTTATCAGAGGATGTGAATTGACCGATATACAGATTTCTGGCTCTGATATGAAGGCTAAGGGTCAGGCGCAGCAGGCCCAAGAACAAGCTGCTACACCCACATTGATCATGTCGTCCATCAGGAGCACTGCACAAGCCCAAACTACCGCTGCCCCCAGCTCTTACCAAACCCATGGCATCAAGGTTGATGTCTCCACGTTTGCCTCTGTAACTGCGCAACCACAGGCGACAAACTCGGCAACACCGGAGGCGAAGACCAGCGCGACACAGAGCACTCAGCAGACGTCGTCAGCAACCAACTTGAGGGCACCATGGCCACTGGGTGTGTTGAGAAGTGTAAAGAGGAAAATATGGAGGGGAAGATCGACGCAGAGCGTGCTGTCGGTGTGAGACTAAGATTTTGGTATGTTGTATAGAATGACGCAGCCATAGTGCTTACTTGCACTTGCATGTAGACAGAAGCGTTGTACATGAGAGAGGCATCATTGGGGTTCTTGCGGTCTGGTGCGGGCTCAGACATGACCGCAGCCCTGTTCTTTAGCTTTTTAGCGACCTGCATATAGAAGTCAGCGATAGTCATCATGACGCATAATATATAATGATTTGCCGATGCACAATACATAACGACTTGCCACTCACAGTGTCCACACCAGGTCCAGGTAAGGGCTGGGGCCATAGTGCGTCAACGAAAGCAGAGTACCTAGCAAGGGGTTTGGCAAGTGAGGCTCGTGGTGATTTTGCGATCGTCTTGAATCGATTCCGACGGTGGAATTCATGTTCCGTACGTTGCTGTTGCTTGTATTGAATAAGCTTCTTTGGTATCTTTATTCGTCTGCAAAGGTAGGGGATCGGCATGATATCCTCCAAGATACGGGATGGCCCCGAACGCCTCCGGCTTCCTTGTCTGTGCCTGTCCTCTCACCAGGCACTGGCCTGTAAAAAAAAGATTGGCTCACCGGTACGAACCGCTAGCGCAAGGATTGCAAGGAACTACAAGAGTGGCAGGTCCGAACAGACCAACCCCCTCTTGGGGGGGGGGGGGGGGGGGGGGGGGGTGCGGTCTGCGGATTTGCTATGAATTGGACGGGAGATGTCCATTACCGTACCGGTAGTGTCCCTACCGTGTCCGTGCGCGCAACGCCCGATAATCACCCTGCAGCACTATACAAACTTGAGGCTGTAGAGCCACATACAATAGCTATTATCGCAAGATAATTTGGTGGATTGTTCTATGGACCTATTCGACGATATTCTCTCATACACATTAATTATATAGAGTTGCTGTTCTGCCGCTGCGCAGCTACTGCACCATGATTCTGCTTCTTTCTTGGTGCTACAGACTGTGACACCTTGCGCTTGCCTCTTTGGGGCAATTGTACAGCTTTTTGAGCGTCGTGAGCTTGTTCATCATGCTCTCTTTGAGCCTTGCGTTCGGCTGCTTCCTCGGCCTTCTCAGCTCTCACTCGCTCACGCTCCTCCTTCTCCCTCGCCCGCTGCTCACGCCTCTCCTGGGCAATCTTCTCATTGTATAGCTTGTTGGCGTGTCTAAGCTTCGTCATCTCTGCTTTTTTGAGTTCTTCTGCCTTCTGGTTCTGTTGCTTTGTCCTCTCATCAGAGCGTGCTTTCTCTACTCTACTAGGAGAGTAGAACTCAGCCCCACCGTGATAGTCCTTGCGAGGCTGAAACTGAAGAGCTTTGCTCTTGTTCTTATGCTTTTTCTAAGTCTTAAGCACCTCTTTAAGGCCATGATCCTTGTGGTGGAGAAGCTGATTTTGAATTAAGTTGTGGTGGAGTGAGCGGCTGATCTTCCTCAGCTCCTTACTAGTCTTATCCCTGACTACTTTCCGCAACAGAGTCTCTATTTTAAGCTAGTCTTTGCCAGAATAGACTAAAGAAGAGCTTGTGCTGCTGTCAGAGGCCTCAGGGGTATCCTTAGCAAAGCGTTGGAGGATGACGTTGGGCTGCAGGGGTTGGTTAGTTGGTTAGTATTCATTTTACGTCTAGATAATGGGGATCAAGTCCACCATCTCGCCTCCCGGAGGGCATATACGACGTGCTAAGCTATGGAATTACAGTGCTGCCACTACCTTAGAAAGCATTTCTTGCCTGCGCGGGTATTGCTACCATTTCAGAACTACAGCTCCCCGTTCAGTTGGGGAGACTGAGCCGTGTGTGTACATTAGGGTGGATCCCTTGTGTGTGTTTAGAGGCAGTTAAGTGCCGGAGAAGTGGGAGAGAGGAATAGTAGGAAGGAGAGTAAGGAAAGAGTACGGTTGTTTGCTGCTGTTGCAGCAGGGTGAGCTACCGGGGGCAGACCTTGGTGTAGTACTGTGTGAGTTAGACAAAGGCTTCAAAAGCCTCTGGATCCCCAATCAGCGCGGCAGTATACGCTAGGCCATCGTTCTGGCTAGATGGTGGTATAGGTGGTCGAAGTGGCCATCGGCCCTGTTGCCTTAAAGGAGCTGAGTATTAACTCCTGAGTAAATGTGCTCACCCAGGCCTTCTAGAACAGGTGAAAGAAGTCGCTCTTCTTAATTACTGATAGTCCCTAGCCGCTGTGAAGGTGTGTTGTGAGCTCCTTTAAGTACGCAGATGACAGAGGCTTAAACATCACTTTGTCAAGCGGCTGCAGCGTGTGGGTCGAATGAGGAGGAAGTACAGCTAGGAGTATCTTGTTCTAATCACAGTAGTTAATAAAGTCCATTGTTATATAGGAGCTGTGACCGTCAAGCTTCGAGCTGCAGGAAAACTTACTCTGTTGTTGTAAATCCCTCTCACGGTGAGGAGAGAGCGAGACATTGCGATGGTGCTGTCACCTTAAGCCACACAGGAGCAGACAGGAGGCCTGAAAGGCAGGGGGTGCATGCTTGTGACAGGACGGAATGTGGCAGATTTGAAAGATAAGGAGGGACGAAAGTCAAGTTGTGAGAAATCTGCGTGTGGGAGGAAAGTGAAGGCAGGAAGGTGCCACCCTAGCAACCTCCGAGGAGCAACAGCTTGAACCTTGACACACATTGAGGATAACATCGATGCTGGCATCCATCAAACACAATCGGCTCCTTCTCTTTCTCGCAATAGCGACTCTTGCTTATCGATGTTGCACATCCTTGATGCGCAGAACGAGGGGAACACAGCGACAGCCAACAGCATCACAAGCAGGACATACAGCCATAGTGGAGTGGCAGCACAGACACACTCGGCAGCCCCGTCAACCCAGATCTTTCCCCCAGACGATGGCTGCATGGATGTCGGTGCAGTTTGGAAAGGACGAAGAGCTGATGGCTGCAGTTGACACAGCAGATATAGACAAAAAAATCAAACAAAACGATCTATCAATCACTAAAAGGGAGAAGATCGCAGGGGAGCTAAAGTTGCGAACGCTCGCAGGCATCGTGACGATACCGCTAGTGATTGGAATCGGCCAACGGTGCGTAGGGACTTCAGCATGTGCACCAGCTCAAGATTGCAGCGTCTCTCTATCAGACTTAGCTCGATACTTCCAGTAAAGTTGACTGACCCTACCTTGTGGTTTCTCGGAATGCGTGTTGCTACTGTTAAAGGCTTGGATGTTAGCACTTCAGATGCTCACCATCTTCGAGACGATGCCATCACGCAGAACCTCATCTTCAGGCCAGTCAGAACGAAAAGCAAACTTGAACCAGTATTTACACGTGATATCTCATCTTCCCTGAATCTCTTCACTTTGTCCTGACCTGCTTCAACTTTCCAGGAACGTGTGTGAAGTTGTTGGCATACGCCTTGGGGACGAACTTGCGAACGTTGGGCTCCTGGACGAAGTACTCGTAGCCCTGCTTGTTAGCAAAGTTGATGGCATCCTCCTTCGACTGGAACTGCAGGCGGTGGCCGTTCATGAAATCAGCGGACGACGCCCATCCCATGAGGGGGTTCTCCCAGCGGTGGCCCTTGGCGAGGACGTCCCAGTCCATAAGCCAGTGCTCCGATGTCCAGTTTCCGGACTGTGTGGCGGTCTTTGCGGGCTTGTAGATGCTGCAAGACAGGTCAGTATGACGGGTGCTTTGCAGCTACACATCGACTACCATACCGAACTTGGCGGGCCTGGAGGTCGACGGGTGCGCCAGACAGCACAGCCGCAGCCACGCTCTCACCAGGCTCACTGCCGTCCATGACGCGCTTGGGGATGGGGGAGAAGTTGCTGCAAGCTTCATTAGCCAGCCGTTGATTGGTTGCGCTCCAGAGCGACGCACGAGGTCCTGTAGTCGACAGCAACGTTGTAATCCGGCGCATGCCTCAAGCCCTCGACGGCGCTCTCCTTCCTGATCTGGGTGGAATCGCTCTTGAGGGGGACAGCGGGCGCATCCTCGGGGGTCGTCTTGTGGTGGTGGGGAGTGTCCTCGTTGGTCGAGTATGTGCGGTATGCGGGGGCAAGAGCGCGTGTCGCAGAGGGTCGCAGGGCGGGCGCGAGCAGGCGGGAGCCAATTGACCGGGAGACGGCGGACATGGTTGCGGCGGTGTGCTGTGAGGGTTGTCGACGTCGTGCGTGATGTCGATATGTCGATGTTGGAGCTCCTGGAAGCGCAATGCGCCTTGCCAAGCGGAAGATGCCGGCCGCAAGAAACTCGTAGCTGTGAGGACTTGACGACCGCACCCACCCACGACCACCCCATCTCGCCCCATCGTCCTGCCAGCCCAAGTACGCTCCCTGCAGCGAAGCTGCCCGCCGACACAGTGCAATTGATGCTAATGGAGCCCCAGCCGTCACGATGAGCTTCATCCAGCGCCGCGCCCTCTCCACCCTGATCCCTCCCAAGGTACGCCTCCGCACCCACCGCCCGTACCGCCAGCAGTACTGACACGGCCGTCCAGATCGCATCTCCCAGTGTAAGAGCCTCTCCAGCACAGCCTCCGGCGACTCCGATGCCCGCCCACCGTCTCCGCGCGACTCTCACCGAACCGTAATCGGCCCTCAACGCCAGCACCACGCTCCTGTACCAACGTCGCCGACACTCGAGCACCGCCTGCACACACGGCGCATTCAATCGCAGAGCACTGGGCTAACACATGTCAAGGCTATCGGCGCATCTCCTAATGCCGTCCGCATGCAGAAGGTCGTGAATTTCTACGAGAAGCTCCCCCGTGGCGCCGCTCCTGAGGTTCAGGCCAAGGGCCTTCTCGGTCGCTACCAGAAGAAGTACATGGGCAAGAATGCTTCCGGCAAGCGTACGTCAAACCCCGGGCATCAAGTAGTGTTTCTGATGCAGAAATGCTGCTCTGCAACCACCAACATATCCCTGCAGTCTTGCTGACCAAATGCACAGCGCTCGTCCACATCATCGCCGCCCTCATTGCCCTCGGATACGCACAGAACTACTACTTCCACTTGCGTATGTCCTCGCAATATCAGTATCTGGAACGGTTGACTGACTGCCACAGGCCACCACAAGAACAACGTCCACCACTAAGCGCAGCCCCAATGATTCGATCTGAGCGTTACGGTTGGGACGTGTAAATATAGATGTAGTCGATCAATCAAGATCTAGCCAGTGCAGCTTGCAATCTTTCCTACCCTGACTTCACCGAACAAGCCGGCAGAACGATAGATTGAACACCTCAAACCGTTATATAAGACTAGACCAGGCGCAGAAAAGGCCTGCGACTAGTATCTGGTGTGGCAGCTGCAAGCTACGAACATGTAGACTGCTTCACCACAGCATACTCTGAGTCGACCACGACTGATTGGATCGATCGCAGATGCGATCGAGTCAGTGATGTGTAGCAGAGCTTCTCTCCATCCAATCTGTTCAGTCTGAACACTCATGGCTGTATGCGGACTGAGCGCTGTGACAGGTGGGTTCCGCTCGGCCCTTTGCCGGCTCTCGTGTGCAGTGAGGCTGCTCTTCTCGCAGCTGCTCTGCGCCATACCGGTTTTTGCAGTTTCGCCGCGTCTGTTTGCTTTCACCTGCTGCGTCTCTCGTCGGCAGTGCCTGAGTCATCAGTGAAACTGCGCGACGTGCCCGAAAGCGCACCTTCGATACGGAGAGCTGCGCCAACGCCAAGGCCTGCCGCACCTGCACGATTGACTCGCGGCAGCCACCCAGCTCCTTGAATCGCACCACCTCCGCGACCCGCCCAAACACCGCAAGGGCTTCTCTCCCCCTCTATCGCATACCCGGACGAAGCCACAGGGCCGTTCGGCGACATCACGCGACAGAGCCTCTCCCACCGCCAGCAGCTCGAGCGACCGCATCGCACACGTCCGCTTCCGCCGCGACAGCCAGAAACAACTAGCAGACCACGTTTCTGCGGAAGCGCCAACTCGAACTTCGTGGCGACTTGCAGCATCTGACAATAGGTGAATACATTTCAGCTTTCTCTCACTCCCCGCGCGTCACATGGAGGATGAGCGCGGAACCGGACACGACGCACCACCGTCGGCGTCCTCAGCTTCAACTCCCGTCCCGCATGCAGAACACGGCTCTAACAGCGACTCTTCGCCTGCGACAGTTCCGGAAACTGTTATGGCAGAGCAGGTCACCAACCATGTGGTAAAGGAAGCACAGTCGGTGGGACCCTCCGCGCCCATCGACGACACTGCGTCGACTACCAACTCCCTCGCCGTCAACGGCGAGCAGCCCTCGGGCACAGCGACTACGGTCAGCACATCTCTCGAAGCTCCCTCTACTCCTGCGAATGCGACAACGACGGACTCCGCCTCGGCTGCAGGTGCACAAGCTTCGGCGAGCAGCGATGGACCGGCAACAACAGTAAGTGCGGAGGACCGAGTGAGTGGGTTTTCACTAAGCGTGCTAGGCCGCCTTCGATGTGAAGCAGTCGAGTGAAACGCAGCAGAACGGCGACTCTGGCGAGCAGTCTGGCGCAGAGTCGTTGCAAGTCAACGGCGAAGCAGTCAGCGGCTCAGATACAGACATCAGCCGCCCGGGCTCCGTGGATCCTTCTAAGCAAGACGCCGGACATGTTCGCACAAGCTCGATGAAGAAGCCAGCAGCTTTCAAGTCGGTCTCTGTGACGAAGAGTTTTCTCGCCAAATCGGCCGCCTCGACCCCGTCTGCCGCTCCAGGCCTGAAAGCGGCCCCCGCCGTGCAGCCGCCCACGTCGTCCGTGCTGACTGCAAAACCGCGACTCGTAGCCAAATCTGGTGCCGCGAATGCGCCTCGGACCTTGGGAAAGATGAACGGTGCTGGATCAGGGCCGGATGCAAGCAAAGTATGGAACAAGAACCAGCCAGTACCCCCGCCACCACCGAAGCAGTACACGGACGAGGAGCTTAAGCAGCACTATGGTATTCATCTTGCGACACGTCTGCCTATGGACGAAGCCGGGAAAGAGGCAAAGTGGGCTGACATCGACGACGACGATGGCGACTGGGCACCAGATACTCTGGAATGGGCAGACGGAACGAAATCGTCGGTACCAGTGGTGGAGAACCAACCACCACCGGTTGAGGAACCGCCGAGACCAACCATTCTTGCGAAGCCTGAACCTACGATCGAAGCACCAAAGCCTGCAGCGCCTGCAGCCACGAGCGCGCCGCCAAAGGCAAGCGTAACAGGCGGGCCGAAGACGATCCTGAAGCCCGGAGGACACGTCCAGGCTGGCGCTGGTAAGTCGAGCTTGGTGCTGAAAGGCCAACCTGAGAAACCCACGCTTGTGGCCAAGCCATCCAACGGCACACCTGCCAAGTCGCCTTGGGCCACTTTGCCTCCCGTTGAAAAGGTGTCTCCGCTGCAGATCAACCCGCCGGTACAGCAGCAGCCCACCGATCGTCGTTTCCCTACACAGGACTACCGCGCTTATGAGTCTATGCCCCCACACCACGGCAGGGAAATTGCGCCAGACGACTTCAACCGTACTTGGCGCGAAGAGCGAGGCGGACGTGAGCTTTTCAACTCGCAGAACGGTCGTTACGAGCCTGTTCAAGATACACGGCGCGGCTCCTTCCGAGACTCTGGCTATAGGCAGCAGCAGCAACATCCATCGTTGTTGCAGAGACCGTCACATGATGGCCCCGCGGAGCCGTCTTCTGCTTTCCAGACTTCTCGATCCAGTGCGGATATGCCCTCTTGGGGTAGGCGACGAACCTCTTCGAATGTCAGTGGAGGACCCGGACGGAGGATGTCGTTCGATCGACGCGGACCAGAGTTCCCCAGCGCCATTGTGGACGAAGAGCAAAAAGCTTCGCCTTCGACCAATGGAGCACACATTGCGCCACCCCACGAAGTTTCGGCGCATCCGGCAGCACTTCAGAACTCGGCACCTTCGAACGTAGACGCAGCGCCCCCTACCGCAGCTCCAGCTCCTCCGATGGAAGATCCAGTAGAGGTACAGAAACGTATGATGGCTGAGAAGATCGAGCGAGCTCGTCTAAAGAAGCAGCAGGAATTGGAGACCGAGAAGAAAGAGGAAGAGGAGAAGAAGGCTCGCATTGCAAAACGTCTTGCAGCACTTGGTGACGCGCCAAAGGCAAAGTCCAGCGAGAAGGTACCATCACCTGCGGTTGGACGCTCGCCGCAGAAGTCAGATGCGGATCTTGCACCTGTGCAATCACCACCGAAGCCTCCTGTCCCAGTAAACGATGGCGAGGTTGCTCAGTACGGCATGATGAAAGTCCACCAGCCCCACCCTGTGAAGAAGCCTTCACCGGTGTCACACCCAGTGCGACCTGTCGAACGCCATGCAAACGCACCTGCGGAAAACCAAGTGAGGCTACCGCTCTCATTGGACCAGCCTACTGTGTCGCCGTTTGATTCGAACCGTGACCATGTAAAGAAGGCACATGAGCACTCGCGACCACTAGCTGAAGCCTCGATCCCGCAAGGTTCAAAGCCGACGCAACCTGCCTGGCAATCGGGATCCGCCTCTCAAATTAGAGGGGGCTGGACATCGCAAGTTTGGGGCTCTGCGCAGACAAGAGACCGCAATCTTGGAAACGGTACTTTCGACTCAGGTTTCAATCGTGGACAGCCTCGGTCTGGTCCCCAGCAGTCTTTGCCAACGCAGGCGTCTTCTGCCGCCATTGCACCCATCGGCGTTGATCCTGCTGCGTCAGCTACTTCGCATACGGTCAGGATGCCGCTCTCAGCGCAGCCAATGCAACCTCAATCAAGGCAATTGTCAGGTCAAGGAGCTCCAGGCCCAATCGCGCCCCCCACAGGCAACAAGTGGGCTAACTTTGAGAAACACATTGGAGATGATGACCAGAGTGTGATTGTGAGAGCACGTCAAGAGCGCGATCGCATGAGCGGCGAGACCTTCCGCCCTGAGCTTCGAGAGACATACAAAGATCAGCGGGGCCAGGCGCAGACGATGATCCACAGCAAGGTTAGAAATCCTAGCTTGGACAGCGCTGCTAACGCTAGAGTACCACCTGCTGGCTCTGATTTGAAGCTGCGAGACGATGTAATGAAGCCCTCTCTCGACAGCTCCCCGCAACAGGTCCCCATCCAAGGCACACCTTTGCAGCAATCAGCCGGCTCGCGCTCCTCACGCTTCTTCCCTCGTCCGATTGAGACGACTCTCCCGGCACCGCCCGCGTCGAGCAAGGCAGACTCTCCTCCACCTCCGCCAGAGACAGAGAGCCACCCCGTCTTTACTGGCAGTGCTGTTCGCCATCCACTAGTCAGACTCCCTAGGCCCTCGCCTGTGGTTCGTCTGCCGAAGCCAGCTCAAGAGGCGACAGACCCTCACGTCAGCATGCCTCCACGTGGGTTTCAAGGACCCGGCGCCCGCCCTCTGGCTATGAACCCTGAGTGGCAGGCACGATTCAACAAGCTTCTCGACAAGCCTGCTACCGCTGAAGCTGCGCCAAACGCTCGACCAATTCCTGCCATCCCAGTCGTATTACCCGTCAAGGCAAGCTCGCTTGCTGTCGCAGCCTCTAGTAAAGCATCTCTTGACGTCCGTGGCCCTGCAGGGTCTGCGACTGTCTCACTACCCACTGCTACGGTTGGCAAGAACCCAAGCTCTGATCGCAGTCGCGGTACCTTCACACGTGATGGTACTGCCGCACTGTTTGAGGATAGGGAGTTCGGATCTCTGCCTACCGTGCGACTGCCCAAGGTACCCCACCTCACCGCAAACGAGCCTCCTATCAATCTCCCCAAGACTGATGACGTTTACGCTCGCCTTATTCGAAAGGAACACCCGTTCACGACTAAGAGGCTGGATGCGTTCGATTTCGGATCAGGCCCTGAGATTGAGGTCATCGTTCGCCTGGCCCACATGAGGTCTCCCATCACCAAGACGATGCCAAAGCCACGTCGGTTCAAGGGTAACGGAACCTCCAACAAGCCAAAGCGCAACATCACAACTACTGGCCCTCAGAACGGTGGCGCAAAGGATCGCCCTCGCAAGTCATCTCGGCAAGGACAAGGTGAGCGCACCAACAGCTCGCCTAGAGTCAACTTGCCCAGCGTCTGGCCCGCTCAACCTCGCCCTGCTGTCCCTCCCAAACGCGATTCCTGGGCTCAGCGTGCTGCAGCGGCTCCGGTCCACTAGGGCTGAATCAGCACCTATCGACTATCGAGTCTCAAGCACCGCCTTCGGGTAATTACGCGCCTCGTATGTCTCAACACCGATTTGTTGAATTAGAAATGTTGCAGCAGAAACACCAGTCGCTATCGAGCTTTCGATACACAGCCTGCCCAACTGCGCAGGTCTGTTACATCATGAAATTACGGCGTGTACCCGGTTGTTTTGGAATTCATTGCTCTCCAGACGGCGCGTCATGTTTACTTCTTCACAGCAGTACATACTGCGGCTCTTGGACCACAACGCTTTGGTGGACCCCAATGTCGCTTCTCTGCGACCCTTCTTTCTGCTTTCATCAACTCATGAACTCGCCTATTCTGGCCACGGCGCAGGACGCGGATGTCATGATTGACGAAAGCTCTATGCGAAATGCGATGGAATGCGATTAGACACTTGTGCTGCGAATAATACCGATACAAACACTTCATTTGCGAGTTTACCGACTTTGTGATGCCATGTGCTTCGTTCCCTCCTCTCATCCTGCTGTTACGTCAGGCTGTCCCTTCCCATCGACTAGAGTGGAAGCCGCACCCTTTACTCCCTTACGTGATCAATTGCAGTTGCCTTGTCGCAAGGAAAGAATTCGACGCTGTTCAAGCCCCAACTCAGGATGACAAATATTTCACGCCTTACCAACCAACCGGGAGAGTCTTTAGCCTATGATGTAATCGACCTTTAGAGCATCCCAGCAGCACAACAGATCAAAGCTCCAGTGAGCAAATAAGATATAAGCCATTGTATTCTCCGACCCAAAATAACCCAACAGATGCAATCCACACGCTCCAACATTACCACTCCCTTCGCAAACATGACATCGCAGCCCTCCATCGTCTTCCCCAGCGAATATTCGCCAGGCACCACAGACAACTTCGTCTCGAACGAAATCATCGCCAAATCCATCTCCGCCCAGCAGATATGGGCCCAGCTCGTCGACATCTCACAGTGGACCTCGTACTACAAGAACTGCGCCAACATGACCGTCCCCGACGAGGGCCCGCATCTCGAAAAGGGCCGCGTGTTCAAGTTCTCGACATTCGGATTTCCGCCGCTCACGTGCACGGTGCGCGAGAGCGTTGCGCCTCGGGGGAACCGCGTGGAGGGCAGGTTGGCGTGGGAGAGCAGGACGTCTGAGGGCTTGGCGATTTACCATGCGTGGCTGGTGCAGGACCTCAAGGGGGATAGAGTGCGCATCCTGACGCAGGAAAGCCAGATTGGGCCGGTGAGTTGATCGCGTCTTCTTTTTTCGGGTAAGAACGCGGCTAATGCTCGATGCAGGTGTTCAGTGAGTGGAGCGAGCAGAAGCCGAATAAGATGCTGCTCGGTCATCAGGATTGGCTGGATGGGCTGGTGAGTAAGGTCCGTGGTGAGAGCATTGGGGAGACGAATTTGGAGAAATTTGGGTTCCCTATTCGACAGCTGGATGAGGAAGACGTCAGGAAGGCGGATGTAAAGCTTGGTGTCTAGTTGGGATCTGCCGAGACAGGTACTGGTTGAGTGGCTGATTGGGAAAACTATTATACAAATAGGTGGCTACTTTCAGGCACGCAGTTGGTGAGCTTAATAGTGCTGCATGAAACCTGCTCCGTTCTCCGAGCTCATCTCTACCCCCGAGTCACCGTATTGCACGTCTATTGAGCGAGGTGCGACCGGCACACAGCCGTCTTCGGCCCAGTAGCTGTGTGGCGGGTAGTACTCACACGCAAATAGCTGCCCTGGAACATGATGCTCGCAGTTGTTCCCATATGTAAGCCCTTCTGTCGGTAAAGGCAGCAGATGGTGTAGCTCTGGCTCCAGATGCTCCAGATGGGGCTGCTGGACGTTCCATCCACTCGGAATCATGCAGCCATGCTGAAAGCGCATTGATGGGGGAGGCATGTGGGTGCAGTGACAGCTTTGATCATGGTGATGAAGGTAGGTAATGTCGAAGCCGAAAGAAAGATCTTCGGACGACGGAAGGCGCAAATGCTCGGGGAAGAGTAGACTGTGTTCCTGCATATACGGTTGCTGCATGAACTGAGGCGACAGAACCCAGTCGATGGGATGCTGGATTGCAGATTCGACGTGTGTCCTCGAGAATGTGGCCATGTCATTCTCACTTTGAGGCACCAATATCGAATCAATACCAGCACCTAGCTGCTGGGAAGGTTGCTGAACTTCTCCCTGGTATTGTGAGGACTGTGAAGGTACGGCGGTAGTCGACAGTGCTTTCGAGGCTTGGGTGTCTTGTGCGTATTTGTTGGTGCCTGGTGGAAGTTTCATAGCGGAAGACGTGCTCATGAGGTCTGCAAAGTCGAAGAGAAAGTCGAGAGCATTCATGATAGATCTTGAATGTGATGCTGTTCGTGTTGAACAGATTTGATTGTGTTGTTGGAAAGTTTGGGTGAAAGGAAAGTGTGCTTCACATGGACTTGATCGCATAGTCACGGTGAAGCTATCACCAAGGTGGCACAGTGCTGTAGCGTACATGACGGGTGTAACAGAACACCTTCCAGCAACTGCCTAGTCAGGTACGTCGCGTACGAGCACTGCCTCATCAGAATCAGATCACTTGCACAAGATTGACTGTACGGCGTACACCGCATACATTAATATTGTTAATCTGGAGTGTACTAATCCATGGCATCCAATCTCTGCAAGAACGCCTCTTCGACCGTGTGTAGATCAGACCCGGTTGAAGTCAAACTCGCCATGAGATAGATGACGTTGCCGAGAATGCGCGAGTGGATCTGGATCTTGCTATGCTCAAAAAGAAGTGCGTCGCGAAGTCCCACGGCTGCAGAAGATGTGTAGCCTTTCGAGTTAGCACATTTTTAGATGATCATCATAGATTGTGCCAACTTACCAGCTCCAGACTGGTCCTTCAGTGATACAGCCAGAACAGATCCGAGAGCGTTGACATGGTCAACGCGTTCGTGACGCGAGAGATTGAACACAAACTCTTTCGACCAGAAGCTCCAGAATTTGATGCGAGCAGTATCGGAGTCGCGCATCGACGGTATTACCTTGCATGGCGTATGTACCCCGTCGGTCTCTTTCATCCCCGGTGGAGATGCTTCTTTGTTGACTTTCCAATCCGACTTGAAAGATTGCCACTTACTTCCGTTATAGTACCCATCCATAGTTTTCAAGCTCACATTAGCAACGTGAGAGCCAATAGGATGGGCAGTGTAACTGTGTCCGTGGAGTAAAGCCTCGGACTTCTCGTCGCCCCAGAAAGCTTGGAAGATCGAGTCACTGGCAGCTGTGATCGATAGGGGCAGCAGACCTCCCGTGAGAAGTTTAGCGTGAACAGAGATATCCGGGTGTACTTCCAGGAAGAATGCAGACGAGAATTGCCCAAGACGGTACAAGCCTGTGAAGACTTCGTCAAACATGACTGGCAAGCCAGACCATGCATACTCGCCCTCGATCGGCGCAGGCGCGACCTCAGATGTCGCGAAGTTGTAACGACGCACAACGCGTGCAAGGCTCTGCTGGAAGAGGGGATCGACGAAGATCATGCCACCAGCCCCAAGAATGACTGGCTCCATGACCAGTACGCCGAATTTCCTGCCTTGTTCCTTGACAAGCTTATTCAACGTCTTCTCGATGTAGGCTTCGTAGTGATGAGATCTACCTCTGGCTTTGAAATCAAAGATATCGTCCTGCTCAGCAAAAAAACGTGTGGGTCCAAACTCCTTGTCCATACCCTCAGGTGGCTCAACGACCCATCGGTCCTCCTTCAATTTGAATGTTGGATAGTCGAACCAGTAGCCGCGTCCTCGGTACCAGTCCACCTTCTCGTTAAAGACACACGGCTCAGATGCGTCCATGGCGCCAATCGTGTCGCCATGGTAGCTGCCTTTTAGTCCAAGCACTCCGATAGCCTCTTTCGAGCCGTCCCAGTCGTAATGTTTACAAGCAGCACGGACGCCCATCTTGATGCCAACTTCGGTCGCTGTGCTCCCGTCATCGGTGTAGAACACCTTAGTTAGGCGAGGATTCTGCAGTCCTCTGAGGACATGCTCGGCAAGCTTTAGCGCTGGTTCGTGGGTCGCTCCTGCAAACATAATATGTCCGTAACGGCCAGCTGCGTACGCCGCTTCAACGGCCAAACGAGGATTACCATGTCCCAGCCCTGCAATTACAGTCAGAGTGTACTCGAGAAGGATATGAGCGTTCGACTACCTTGAGTCCACCAACTCGCAGATCCGTCAAATGCAGGATACAGTATCGGTGAAGTGTCCTCAGTACTCTTGGGATCTGATCTTGCAGTGCGTTTGACTTGGAAGAAGTCACCATGAGCCGAATCGAATACAAGCACATCCTCTGCCTTCTCGACATGTTTGTGCTGTGTGAACGGATGCCAGATCTTCTGTTGCGTCCGTGAAGCCATACTGTCCATGTTCTCAATTCGCGCAGCATGTCGATCTACAATGCGTTGTGCCACCCCCTCTACCTCAGAATGTCGGGAAGTCTCGTTGTAGTATTCCATCATCAACTCTTGCTCCAACTGAGTGGATGTGCCGACAAGGTGGGGGATCCACGGTATGGTATAAACGGGGAGTTCCATGTTGTCCTTTAAGTAAGTCTTCAGATACTCCGCATTCTGATACTTGCCCTTATCATCAAAGCAGACAACGGCATCGATATCGTAGCCTCTCATCTTGAGCGACTCGGCAGCTGAGATTGTAGCAGCTATACCGCCCAGTTTGTGGTCGCCAACAAGCACTACTGGAAGTCGTAGCGATCGGTAGATATCAGCCTGTGGCGTTCCTGAGGGCCCTGGGCTGAGTACTCCTCCAGCAGTCTCCACAATGCCCAAGCCATAATCACCTGACTCTAACTGGAGTGCAAATGCATTTTCGCAGAGCTTCTGACTAAGACGAGCATTGACATAATCATCGTTTGGCTGCCATGATCAGCAAAGTCTCAACGAATAATCCAGTAATTTCTTACGATATCTCTTGCGTGTTGCGCTATTTCTCGAGCTGCGATGTGAGGACTGACAGGATTCTGAAACTGAAATAGTGTATGTACAGCTGAACAACCCGAGTGCCTCCGTACGTAGCTGGCTCTTATTAGTAATGCTAGTGACTTGCTGGAGAAGGGCAAACTGACGCATCATCGCGGTCGCTTTGAGGGCCCGTCGAGACAGGCTTGATGTACTGAACCTGCCATTTTTTACTGTTCACTTGTCCAAATTTGAAACGCTTGCCGAGGAGTGAAGAGAACACTGTCTTTCCAACATCAGTGTTGGCACCATATACCTGCACCGCAATGAACTTTTTCCACAACCCCGCAGGCACCTTCGACATTCTCGCGACAGGAACACCAACCCCAGTGCAATTGATGCGGGACCACAATGTTCGATGGTTAGGTGGAGTGCCTGCGGGACTGGCGGATTTGAGGTGGAACTTTGTCCAGTCAATCTATGGCGAAGAGGGCAAAGCGCGTGGGCTGGGCCAGTTCCTGCATCGACCTGCATACACAACATGCTCAACGAATTTTGGACCGTGGCGGTTACTCGAGGTCTGGAGGGGAGGCATTTGAGTCAACGAGTGTGTCATGGTTTCCCCCCGCCTTCCGTCCGACAATTGCCTGTTTGTCGAGCAGTGATCCTGCCCGCCCTGCGGAGCAACCTACGCTAACTACTGGTACCTAGCGGCCCAGCTCGGCAGGAAACAACACCTAGACTCATCTGGAGCTTTCGACCTCGGTGATGGCAGCAACAAGAAAAGAGATGCACAGCAGATATGGAAAGGGTTCGCTTGATGCAAACATGCAGTATTTGCTTGACCGGCGGCGCAATAACTCAACAATGCGCAACCTGACTCTGCCCAAGTCCGGGCAAACCGATTTTAGCTCCAACGATTTTCTGTCACTATCGACGAACGCTCGCTTGAAGGACGCATATCTTGCGGAACTGCGGAATTCAGACTTGCCACTTGGAAGCGGTGGATCTCGACTATTGGATGGGAATTCGGCTTACGCTGAAGTATTGGAACGCGACATTGCCAGGTTCCATGGGGCAGAGGCAGGATTGCTTTGGAACAGCGGGTTTGATGCCAACGCTGGGTTCTTCTCATGCGTACCGCAGCCTGGCGATGTGATCGTCTTCGACGAACTAGTGCACGCAAGTGTGCATGATGGGATGCGGCTTTCGAGAGCTGCACAGACCGTACCTTTCGTACATAATTCGGTGGCAGATCTTCGAAGGGTGTTGCAAGAAATGGTTGAACTGCCGAGCATGTGTAATGTCTTCATCGCTGTGGAGTCAATCTACAGTATGGACGGCGATGTTGCACCACTGCGAATGATCGTCGATACCGTCACGGAGATCATAGGTGCGGAAAGAGGGCACATCGTTGTTGATGAGGCTCACTCGACTGGCGTGCTGGGATTTGAGGGACGAGGCCTGGTGTGCCAGCTTGGTCTGGAGAAAGAAATCTTTGCTCGGTTGCATACATTCGGCAAAGCACTTGCCGGCAACGGAGGTGTGTTCTTTACTCCATCGTGTATCAACAATCACAAGCTAACGACATGCCAGCTATCCTTCTCGGCTCTCAAACACTTCGCCATTATCTTATTAACTACGCTCGTCCTTTTATCTACACGACGTTCTTGTCGTATCCATCTCTTGCGCTTATACGAACTTCGTACGATTTACTTCGCTCCGGCGGCACAGTGTCACTCCAATCGCATCTCCACCACCTGACAGAGTTCCTATTTAAGGCCATGCGACAATTACATATTACTTCTGCGGCTGCAAGAAGTTTGCTGAGCATACCGAGTGCTTGTCCACAGTCGCCGATCTTCGCGGTACAATTGAGATGGCCGAGAGATCTAGCTATCTATCTCCAGAACAGAGGGATGATGGTCAGGGCGGTGGTATCACCTACAGTACCACAAGGAACAGAGCGAGTGAGGGTTTGCTTACATGCAGGCAACACTGTTAAAGAGGTTGAAAAATTAGTCAGCGCGTTGCAGGAATGGTGTGAGAAGCATCCTGAGGACATCGAGTTAGAAGGTGGGAGCCCAGAGCAAGTAAGAGCTCGGCTTTAACGACATGTATTCTTTTTAGCCTTTGAGGCTTCAACGCTAGATCGTAGAGATTATGCAGATATCGACATTTGCTTGGCCTCCTTAGCTGTCTCAACAACAAGCTTCTCGGCCTTGCGCACCTCGCCAATAGTCTCCTTCATCTCCATTGGGCGTAGACCCCACCGTGCGAACATAGCTTTGTCCTCTTCCCAGCCATTGCAAGCAGTAGTGAGCATCTTCTCGCCAGTGAAGACAGCGTTTGCACCAACCTGGAAGCACATGATCTGCTTCTCCTCGCGCATGGTATGACGGCCAGCTGCAAGACGAATGATAGTCGTCGGCATGACCAGTCGAGCAGTCGCAATGGTACGGAGGATTGCGTCGAACTTGACAGATTCTGTCTCTCCAAGCGGTGTGCCCTTGATGGGAACCAAAGCATTGACAGGGAAAGATTCAGGGTGGGCCGGGAGCGTTGAGACGGTATGGATGAGGCCAACGTGGTCTTTGGCCTTCTCGCCGAGTCCAAGAATACCTCCAGTGCAGACGTGGATACCGGCTTCCTGGACGTTCTGGATGGTCTTGAGGCGCTCGTCGTATGTTCGTGTTGTGATGACGCTGGGGTAGTGCTCTCGACTGGTGTCTACGTTGTGATTGTACGCAGTGAGGCCGGCATCCTTGAGCTCCTTTGCCTGCTCAGCGTCGACCATACCAAGAGTCACGCAAGCCTCCATGCCCATCTCTCTGACACCAGTGATCATGGCCTTTATATTCTTCAAGTTGGTCTTACGACCTCTCATGTCACGCCATGCTGCACCCATACAGAATCTGGAGCTACCGTTCTCTTTGGCAATGCGTGCAGCCTCGAGGACAGAGTCGACCGACGAAAGCTTAGTAGCCTTTAGACCTGTGTCATATCTGCTGGATTGAGCACAGTATGAGCAGTCTTCACTGCAGCCGCCGGTCTTGATGTTCATCAGAGTGCACATCTGAATAGCAGCTGGGTCATGGAAGCGCTGGTGCACTGAAGCCTATCATGGATCAGAATGATGCACTGGTTGACTGTAGTTCAAACATACCGCCGCGTATGTCAGCTTGATCATTGGAGTGTGATAGATTTCTGCGATTTCTTCTCTTGTCCAGTTGTTTCTAGTTCCGGTAGCATTGACAGCATCCTTGAAGACCGACGATTTCCGGGCAGCTGGTGGGGTAGCTTGTTGGGTTTGAGGATCGATTGGAGTGTCCAAGACTGTGCTGAAGGGACGAACAAATTGCTGTCTAAGAGCAGTGCTCAGAATAAGGTCAATTGGCCTCACAAGTATTCTCTGTGCCATCCTGAAGCTCCCAATATGTTTGTGAAAGGTGCTTACGGGACAATCAACAAATGCCCCTCGGTCAACGGGACGGGATGCTGGTGGGTGATGGGTAAGATCCTCGGACCGTGTTCAGCGCGCGTCTGATTGGTGGCTGCTTCTGAGGCCGCGGGCGTGGGGCATTCTAGTACATACCGCGTCTGCGCGTCCGCAACACTAGCCGTATCCAACCAACAACTCACGCAAGCAACGTGCGCAGCGCAGCGACCTTCCATGTGTCGCTTCGAGCTTTTGAGTTTGCTCATCGTCTTTATCCAGCGTCTCACCGTGCGGGGCCGCAGCAAGCAGGCTCCGACAACGGCAGCCCCGCCATTGTCGCCGCTGCCATGCTCCACGAAATCCTCCTCTCGCTCTCCGGACACCCATCCGCGCTCTTCGATGCCCAGCAAGGTTCCACGCACGTGACTTCGACTACGAATCGCTTGTTGTCACCACCAGAAGCGGAACTGTTGACCTCAATTGGTCATCTGTCCCGACTGCACCGGAAGACGCGCGATCATGTTGCAAGAGTTGCCAGCATTCATCCATCTACCGTCTGTCGGGCAGTTGCCACCGCTGTGACTGCGTATCATCTGGATGATTTCCAACGAAAGATTCTGGAAGTTGAGAGCCAGATTTTGAAGCAAGACGCCTCGACCGTTGGCGCTTATAACATTGTGCCGCTGGCCAGCATTGTTGGCGAGTTCTCTGGGTGGGTCAGACTGATGGAGTGGCTATGGGACATCAGTAATTTTATGCAACCGTCAGATGTGCCATTGGAGAGTGAGAAGATCAGCCAAAAGACATCTTCGGGCTCGGAGCTCATCGATAAGCTGCGAACCGAAGCCCAGACAGGGTATCCGGACATCGAAGAAGCAGCCCAGTACTTAGGCAAGGTCGCAGAGACAGCGTGGTTGCGGCAGCTGTCGACATGGCTCCTGTACGGCCGCCTGCCGTCTTTCGGTGCATCAGACTTCTTCATAGCGCAAGAAGACGAGGACTCCAAAGAGCTGTCCTTCACAGCCCGTAACAGGCTTTTACCCAAGTTTGTCTCACGGCAGACGGCACTGTCAATTATGTTCGTGGGCAAGTCACTCAACCAGGTACGGTCTCTGCCGTCCACGTCGAAGACGAAGGCCGCAACAACGCAAATATCCGAACTCGAGCTACTGCCAGTGCATGTGCAACATCTCTCGCAAGTGACTGCGCCCATCTCTTCCGCAAAACTATCAGAGGTTGTCGCCAATATCCGGACGTCACTCTCTCGCAACCTACTTCAGCATCTGCTGCCTCGTGAGAAGATCGTTGAGACTCTCAACGTACTGTACCAGTTCTTCTTACTTGGCCGAGGTGAATTTGCGATGGTTCTAATTGCGGAAGCTGACGATAAATTGTCCTCACGACATCGTGGCTCACAGTCGACAAAGGCCGGACAGTCTATTAAGGGTCTGCTCTTGAAGGAAGCCGAGATCAACCAGACCTTAGCACGCTCACTCTCGGTCTTGTCAACACTGGGTGGAGAAGATGACCATATAGATGACATCCTCGATGCCGCGTCAGACATCTTGCATTTGGATGTGCACAGTGCATCGGGCCATCGTCCTGGTACACCTGGCCGCGCCAAGGACGCTGAGTCGGCGTTGCCTCAGATACCAAGCATGTCATTCGACGAGCTGCTGCTATCGGTACCTGTCTCTCTCAGCATGGACATCCTGTCGCCCCTTGATCTATTCATCACCAAAGCCGATGTGGACGTCTACTCATCCATTAATGATTACCTTCTCGCTGTCAGAAGAGCTCATCTTCATCTGGCGCAGCTATGGAGGCATAGCACAATCCGACGAGATCACCCGTGTCCACCTGGGTACAAGCACAGCAACTCATCCCACGGCAAGGCCATATTGAAGCGGCGGCGTCAGCGTACAAACCAACGGGCTCGAAATATGCGCAACATCTGGGCGACCTGCCGGGCTGCCATATTCTTCCTGGCCGAAAGCGAGGCTTACTTCCAAGGCGAGGTCGTGCAGGAATCATTCAAATTATTCTTGGACTGGGTGCGAGGACCTAGGAAGCATCAAACTAGTGAAACCCGCCCTACGACACCAGACCGACCGCCAACACGGGGAGCTGACGACATTGGGACAGAGAATGAAACGCAACAGCAGCACGATCCAGAGGCGCTCGCATTCGCTCATCGACACTTTCTAGCTTCTATCGCCTACTCCTTGCTCATCACAGACGGTACTTTCACAAAGCTGCTCCGTACGTTCTGCACACATGTGGATGATCTCGTCGGCCACATCACGCGTCTTCAGTCAGTCCAGGAAAGCCTAGATCTCGAGGAAGACGAAGGTGTCGAGGACTTCTCACAGAACTACAGAAAGGAGGAAGCAGATATGAGTCTGGAAATGGATCGCGCAAGAAGAAGGCTTGACAGCGACCTCAAAGGGCTGGTGGAGCGTCTCAGAGAGATCGATAGCGAAAGGATCGGTGCCAGCGGACCACGACCGAAAAACGCTTTAGATGGCGACGAAGGCCGATACGAGCCACTTCGGGTCGGTGGTATCGACCGACTGCTCATGAAGTTGGACTGGGGTGGTGAAGATGCTGAGGAAGAACAAGAAGACCTGCTGTAACTACATCCAACTGCGAATATACCCTGTCGACCTTGAGCGAAGATCAAATGAATAAAAGCTCTTAACAAAGCCTTGGTAGTTGGTCACCGTAACTCAGTTCACGCCTCCTTTAGCCACTCGCCACAGCTGATGTTGCATCGCCCCCTTCTCTGATGGCTTTTAAATCCATACTCTGCTTGTCATGGCGTATTCAGTTCAGTCCCAATGCAAGCAATATGTCCATAGCTGGTGCGATGTTCACAACATTCTCTCTTCGCCACCTCAGCGTATTTGGCTTGGTTATGGCCATGGCCAATTCACTGTTGATCAGCAGACCCAGGTCTCCACTAGATGACTTGCTCTCGACTTCGACCGTAGGAAGGTATGGTCCATATCCAGGCTCTAGCACCAGGACTATCAAAGATTAGAAACAAGGATTGACGATCTGGAGCTGTTCAACTCACCATACCTGGTCCCCAGAAGCCCTGACTTTAAACTCAGATGCCAGAGCTCTTTCCACTCCATCTATGCGGCTGCTTGGCTATTCTCATTGCTTCTTGGCCGTTCGGCAGACGAAAGATGATTGTTTCCTTCTCTTCTTCATCGATGGGCATGAGCGGTGCGCCTGGAGCACCCGCAGGAGAGGCAACCGAGATTTGGTAACGTGCCTTCGTCGACGAACTACTATCAGCCTTGACGAAGAAGATCTCTGGCCGTTGGGTAGTGAAACCGGGGAAAAGGGCTAGGCCGGGCTGAGGAAGCGCTGCGAGCATGGTGGTCGATGCTGTGGGTATGGAGGAATTCAGTGCTGCGAGTGAAGTATCCGACACATTCACTCAAAGCTACTACGCCGACGATGATGTTGTATATTAGCGCAATCTCTCCTGACTTATCAAACACTCAGGGTAAACCTCTCTTGTCATTCTACCTGACTCTGCCGGTGATTGTATTACAAAGCAGCACAGCTAACCTGAACGGTTGGTCCGATCAAGCATCAGCACCGCTATATGCTGACAAGGCCGAGCGGCCTCCCGATTTAGTGCCTTTTTTGGGCAATATCAAGGGCCAAGGTAAGATTGCAAAGCCACTGCGATCTGATTCGTCGAGACAGCGGGCAGTGACGGCAACCCCGTCTCCGGTCAATGGCAACCCTGCCACCAACCTCCTCAAAATGTCCAAGAGCAAAGTCGTGGTGACACGGAACTTGGTGGCGGATGCGAAATATCTGCTTGACGCACGAGTTGATCGACTTGATATTGTGCAGTGGCAATCTGACATGGTAGACAATGCACCCTCACACGCACGGGAGGGCGCGAGTGCTAACCTTCCGCTTGAAGCCTTGTTAGCGATCATGGCTCCTCGAGAATGTAGCAGGAGCAGCCGGACTTCTCGTGATGGTTTCTGGTACAATTAATGAAGAGCTACTCGAAGCAGCTGGCGCCCAACTCAAGGCAGTGGCAACGTTCACTGCTGCACAGATCACGGACTGCCTTTCCGATGCAGTAGCAGATCTCGCAGTCATGCTTGCTCTGATGGCACAGCGAAGAGTAGGCAAATCAATGGTCAGTGAGCAAAGGTGAATGGCCACAAATGCCATGGCATCCTTTGCTCATGACAGGCCCTCAGATCCGTGGAGCTACAATGGGATTTCTAGACTTTGGTCGGATCCCGCAGGCTGTATTGAAGAGACTGATTGCCTTCGGCATCAAGAGAGCGATCTACGTCACTTCGCAGCCGGGAAAGCCCGTGCGAGAAGACTATTACGATCTCTGTGGGAGCGGCACGCCGGTTGATGTTGCATGCGATCTAGATCAAATGGCAAACGAGAGCGGTCTCGTCATCGTAGGATGTGCCTTGACACCAGAAACGAAGCATGTCATCAGTACGCACTTTTTCAGCAAGATGAAGACGACGGCGGTCATTGTCAACATTGCACGGGGTCCAATCATCGACACAAACGCGTTAGTGGAAGCGCTTAATCAGCACCCAATCTTTGGCGCAGGACTTGATGTGATCAAAGACGAGCCGAGTGTTGCAGCTGATCATCCCATCCTCAAGCAGCCGCGTTGCGTGGTGCTGCCACGCATCGGCTCTGCAACATTTCAAGCACGAGAGCAGATGGCGATTCAATCGGTGCAAAACCTTCTCGCTGGATTGACAGGAGAAGACATGGTCAACGAATGGAACATGTAGGCTATATATGAGTTCTCCACCAATCAGTCCTGTGGCAGAAGATCAGTCCGTCCTCTGAACTGGCACTGGGCGAGCCTCTCTTCGGTGATGAGGAAACTTCTCGGAAACCAATCCAAATCCCTCATATCTACCGGTCCATCGTTGACCCGTCCTGGCCCATCATTCTCGATCATCTTCACAAGTGCTTCTGCCGACTTCAAGCACAACACCATGCCATGTCCGTTGAAGCCTGCAGATATCCACAGATTCCTTAGGGGTACTTCCCGTTCGATGCCGTTCCTCTCGGGAAGACACTTAGAGTCCATATTTCCTGGTACTTTGCCCACGAACGGTCTTCCGTCGGCTGTTACGCCCATAATGCCGGTCCATTCTTGGACAATCTGGTCTGGAGCTTCCTCGCCACTGGTCTCACCCCAGTTTTTGGCGCCGAAGAACCCAACAAGACTGCATTGGAGATACTTTGATATCTCAGGATTGAGCGAGCCGTCGTCGACAGTGCCAAACTCACTTGCCCCAGCCTGAGGCAGACGGCCGAGGCCGCCACCGATGACGATATCCTGGCCTCCGTCTGGAAGTGGTCGGGGAATCATGTATTCGTACCCATTCTTGTAGATGAAGGAGAAGGTTGTTGGCAGTGGCGTCGGTAATGCTGTTTTCGTTCCAGGTTTCTGCGCTATGATCTGACCGCGCATCGGTACGATCTTTCCTTGGAGCGATTTCTCGAGCAGAGGCGTGTATCCATTCGTAGCAAGAATCACACTGAGCGCCAAAAAGGCGCCACAACCCTCGGAGGTGACCACATCCCACATGAAGTTAGACGCATCCATTCCAGGCTTGATTTCGAGCACCGGTGTGTTCGTGCATATTCGCAGGCCCATGTTGACACACTCAGTCAGTACGCCTGTGGTGAATCGGTACGCGTTTAACCTTCCTGCAGTATACTCGAATGAGCCAGCTACTGTCTCATCATCTTCAATGACGGGATTCTCGTTCTTAGCACTAATTCGGAAGTGCTTGCTAATAGTCTCAACGTTCTCCCGGATGTTGTACCAGGCCATCTTGCCTTCGGCCTTCTCCTCATCTTTTGCATCCGCGCGTAAGGCATGGACGGCTATCTTTCCAAGCTCAAAAGTAGACTTGTCGTAGACGATATCCACAGTTTTACACAACTCGTTCTCACAATCGATCTTCAGCTCTTCCGCCAGGCGGTGTGTCTCGATAATGGTGTCGTATTCCAACCTCGCGACCTTCAGCGCTTCCTCTTTCCCTGACTCTTCGGTGTGCTGAAGATACGACCGGTAGCTTGCCGCTTTTGTGTGACCTCCGTTGCGACCTGTTGCTCCGCTGCATATCTCGCGCGCCTCGAGCATCATTATGCGGCGCTTAGGAAATTTTTTGAGCAAATTGTAAGCAATCATGGTCCCAGAAATACCTGAACCAATGATAATATAATCATACGGCAAATTAGAACCATCTTGGCCATGGTTGGTGTTTGCGAGGGGTGACTTGGGATTGTGCCAGTACGATGGTGATGGATCGGCAACTGGTAAGCTGACAGATATACGTGCGCTATCTTCCATGGTGAGCTGTAGATGATCTTGAAAATTATGATGGTGTTGTAGTAACGGCAAGAGATCTCGATATGTATCTGCCCTGATAGCTAAGGTGGGGAAGGTGGTAATCCTGCCTATACCTTCCTATTGCAGCCTTAGTGCGTATGGGAGGCACGATGCTCAAAGATACAACATGAGTGTCACCTCTTTACTATAATTGTGTGTTATCTAGATTCAACCTAAACCTTTGACAAAATTGAGTAGATGTGGCCGACGATTCTGCTTAGAAGTACGATCCCTCCACAAGGAAGCCTAGTGTCAGACGGATGTGCTGGTGCAAGTGGTCGAAATCCATCGTCGAAAGCGCATCGTTGGTGGTGTGGAGGTAAGGCGTCGCATCTACCATGTTCTCATCACAAACGTACGCTGCCGGGTAGCCAGCATCATAGGCGGCACCGCTATCGTGGTCGTCAGCAAATGTGTCTGTGACTGATGATGACCACGAGAGACTTACTGGTCGCTGCAGGCATATCCACACTTGTCCGTAATCACTGGTAGAGCAGTGTATATGGGTACCAGCTTGATGATGAAGTTACTAAGCGGTGTGCTCACGTAATCGGTATAGACCGCGATGTTGTGGTTCGGAGAATACGCGGTCATGTCCTGGTTCATGACAGCGAGGACCGCGACACCACGAGTGACGTAGTCCTGCATGATGGCACGGGCACCCAACAAGCCACCCTCCTCTCCGGAGTAGAAGTGGAACTCGAGGGTGTTCTTTGGGGCGTACTTGGCAGCGGCTAGAACACGGAGGGACTCCAGGATGGTAACGACAGCCTTTCGACATTAGAGTTAGACGTGAGCGCTCACGAACAGACTTACAGAAGCGTTATCATCAGCGCCCGGAGCACGACCTGTGGTAGGATTGGCTTGGTTGATCGAGTCGAAGTGACCAGATACAACAACGACGTTGGAGCTGGTACCAGGAATCGTAGCGATGACCGAAGGTTGATTATAGCTGTGGGTGAATTGTTTAACGGTAATCTTAGTGTTGGTTGCAGCAACAGTCTTGACAAGGTCAAAGACCGTAGAGGCAGATGACGCTGCATAAGACCCCTTGTAGTATCGGTTGTGGATATTGGTCAATGTTGTAGCCCATGTCTTGGGATTTGTCTCACTTATTTGAGCGATTAAGGGATTGGCCTCGACCTGGTGAGATGCTGCTGAAGGGAATGATGCAGATTGGCGTTTGTCGACTTTGAACCCATTCGCAACAGCGACGCGGTGGGCCTCAAGCTCCTGTATTGCTATCAGACATAAAGCAGCAGAATTCGATAGCCCATTACCAACCTGGGTCTCTGTAATGTCCATGAAGTGGGCACATGATGGTGTAGAGATGAACAGATCGAGCTTCTCCTGCTCGGTATACCAGGTGCCGTTGTCAGCATCGGACGTTTTGATCAGTCGAAGTTCTTCTCCAGCTGCATTCAGCTTCGGTGTGAAAGCCGTAGCTGAGGTAATTACACCAACAGCCACGCTGGCGAGGAACGTTTTGCAAACCATGATGCACTTGAAAATTTGTTGATGACAGAACGGCCTCTCCTTGTTAGTGAAGCTTTGTCTTTTGACAGGGACGCTTCGTTTATAGCCAAAGCACTATCGGTGACACCCACATACTGGGTCTTGAGAGCTCTGGCTTTCTTTCCTCGTACAGCAGGCGCCTTCTGAGACGGGCAACAACCGTCTCGTCGTCCAGGGATTGAGATGGCATGTTTGGCTGAGCTTTTTCAATCCCGACTAAGATCATGCAAGCACTGCCGGGCGGCAGTCACCAACGAATGATAAGCAGCAATATCAGCTTTTGCGTTGAATTGTAAAAAGACCTTGTCCGGAGTCACTCATGCTAAGACTCTGCGATAAGATTTGTGTCTTGGCTCCTGCCCCTTTTGATCCTACTTCCGTCCACACCGACGGTCTGAATATCATGTCGATGAGGCATTAGACTGGACAGTAGGATTGAGAGAATATAATGTAATATTTGGCTGGGGTGGGCGCCTCTGTGTCGTGCCTGGGCCGCTGCGACGCTTGTGATGTCATCTCTCTCAAAGATCGCTCTCTACCCTGCAAGTCGTAAGTCTGCACATGGGATTTCTGCTGCGGTGCCATTCGCCGGAAGACTTCGATTCTTATTCAACGTTACTCGAGTCACGAACGACACAGCTCAATCGCGACATGTTGCGGTGGACTTCGCCGATCCGATACCGGTACTCTTACTGCGAACATCATTTACTATCTTTTATATGTATGATATTAGCGTTATAAGTACATTGTTCTTGCTTACTACAGCCCTATGGCAACGCTAATGCAACATAGGAGAATAAGCCTCAATTTGCCGTTTCTCACCTCATAAGGTTAGGCTAGAGCTGAGATGAAAGTGAACGCTACCCGTGTCCGTGCACCCAACGATCGGAGTCAACCAACGATCGTTCCGAGCCTGTACGGCCATCACAAAATTGAGGCTGTAGAGCCACCTACAATAGTTATTATCGTGAGATATTTTGATGGAGCATTCTATAGACCTATGCGACAAAGTTCCTAATACAAAGTCACTGGTATTTCGTGGCAGTGCGGCCACTCCGGGTGATAATAGTTGGGCGTGGCAGAGGAGGTGTCGCAGGCTTAGAATGACTACGAGCACCTACAGCACGACGCAGAGGCTTCTGTTTAACTGCAGAAGCTTTTGAGGATGTGCAATTGCCTCTTTGAGATGATTTGAGAGCTTTTTCAGCGTCGCGAGCTTCCTTATCCTTGCGTCTCTGCTCTTTGCGAGCATTAATAGCTGCTCGCTCCTTTGCCTTGGCCTGGTCTCTTGCTTTTTTCTTCTCTGCCCGCTGCTCACGCTTTTCTCTTGCTATCTTCTCATTGTAGATTTTATTAGCAGCAGCTTGCTCCTTTGTCTCTGCCTTTTTTTGCTCCTCCTCTTGCCTCTCGTGGTCTGCAACAGCCATGCGAGCGCGCGCCTCCCGGAAGGACCGAGGAGACCACATTATTGCACCTCCATGATACTCTTGGTGTTGTTGCAGGTCTAGTTGCCTGTTAGGTTGCTTCTTATGCTTCCTGTTTTGGTATAGCTTCTTGCGCAGGCCATCTACTTCAACTTGAAGTAACTCTACTTGAGATGATAGATGGTGGATAGTTTGACCCAGCTTCCGCGCGCCTACACTGCGCGAATCCCTCACCTCTGCCTGAAGTGTGGTACAAGCCTTGAGCCAATTCTCTGCAGAATAAGCTGTAGAACTAGAGGAGACTGATCCT